>NW_020539726.1:44611917-44626064 GCF_003426905.1 Ctenocephalides felis
ACAACAAATAATGTAACAGATTTTAAAAATTCGAGAAATGTTTATAACGATAAAACGAGATTTTGTTCTGAAAGTGATTCAAACGGGCTTTGAAAAATGGAGAAATACAACGTCGTGAGTGGTTAATATATTCAGAAAACTAGTGGGGTGGGTGGCATCGTGCTTGAGGCAAATGCTGGAACTTCCCGTACCGTAACGAGATAATCGAGGAATATTAAATGTTTTCAAATAGATTATTATAAATATTGTAACATTGTCTAATATTTATAAGAATTATATAAACTGAATTGCAGAGTTGAAATTATTTGTTTTAAAGTATATTAGAACTTTAATCAGAATTAAAAAATATATCTGAATTATTTTCGATATACAAAAAATTAAAAAAAAAAAAAATGATACAAAATTTTTTTTCCAAAAATCAATATTGTTAAGACAAGCAGAAAGTTCTTTGAATCAATTGAATCGGACGTTTACTTCTTTCAAAAACTGCCATTTTTTGTATATTTAGCTCTGCATCTCCGAAATCGCTGGGCCTGCTTTTGCGAAAAACTAATAACCCCTTCTCCAATCATTACTAATTGAATGTTTTTTAGATCATTCAAATCGGATGCTACGTTCTCTCAAAAACTCGATTTCTATTTTTTGCACTCTTTGCGCCTTATCTCCGTAACTGCTGGACCTGCTTTTGCCAAAAACTAATCAGCACATCTCCTTATCAATAGGAATCGAATGTTTTTTAAACCATTCAAATCGGTTGATCCGTACGCCCGAAAACGTGGGCGAAAATTTGTATCCATACATACATACACACACACACACACACACATCCATTTTTCTGAGGTATGCCAAAATGTTCAGAAACCTTCGAAACGTCGAGAAATGTCAAAATTTTCAATTCCGATTTTCGGCCCATTACAATAACTTACCCTACGGGAAGTTAAAAAGGGTCGATATTTTGTGCTCTATGCTTACTATTTGGTAGAAGCGGTGAAGTAAACGCTTTTACTGGTGACGAATTTCGAGATTGGAAGAACTCAAAAGCGCGCATTGAAGCTCATGAAAACTCTGATTTTCATAAAACCAACGTTAGTCACTTTCGAGTGTTCAAGTTCGTACTGTCATTCAAGGTCGTGTTGATCAACATCTAATGAAACAGCTCGATAACGAAATTTTATACTGGAAAAAAGTTTTACATCGAGTAATTGCGATCGTTAAATCTCTCGTCATAAAAGGGCTGCCATTCAGAGAACATTCGGAACGAATTAGAGATCAACATAATGGAAATTTTTTGGGTTCTGTCGAGCTTCTTGCTGAATTTGACCCATTTTTACAAGAACATTTAAAATTATACGCGCATCCTGGTCGTGGAAATACCTCTTATTTGTCTAAAACAATTTACGAAGAAATAATATCATTAGTTCAAAGTAAAGTATTGAAACATATCACCAAGGAAGTGCAATCTGCTAAGTATTTTAGTGTAATTGTGGATTCTAAGCCTGATATTGCTCAAGTAGATCAACTGACAATAATTATTAGGTATGTACGTGATAATGGCGAAATTGTCGAAAGATTTTTAGAATTCATTCCAAATACTGGCCATAAGGCTCAAGATATTGAAGATGCTCTATTAAAATCTCTTGAGAGAAATGGTTTGGAAATTATGAACTGTCATGGTCAATCATACGATAATGAAAGCAATATGTCAGGTGTATACTCAGGAGTGCAGTCAAGAATCAAAGCAACTAACCCCTTAGCAGAATACTTTCCTTGTGGGCTCATTCCTTAAATTTAGTGGGAACTTGTGCAGCGGAATCTGTAACCGAGGCTGTCGGCTTTTTTCTACTCTGCAAGAATTATACAATTTTTTACCATTTCAACCAATCGTGGGAGGGAGATCTAGTACGCATACAAGTTAAGAGGGTTGTTCTATATGCACATAGTTTAATTTGTTTTTTGTTTGTTTTATAAAAGACAGTATTTGTTTTTTTTTAAATATAATTGAATGTATAGAAACACGCGTTTTTTTTAAACAAAAATTACAAAATCATAGAATATTAAAAAATTTTTTTTTTGTCGCCGTCATTTGTTAACCAGGGGGCGCCAATTCGGCCTTGCAAAATCGATCTCTTTTGCGGTGCCACAGATAAATCCGTTGCGCATCGCCTCCTGAAACAAAAAAAAACGAAACTACGTTGAAGAAGAAGGTTCAATCCAGTCCCCCTACAAAATAAAAGCAAAAAAAAAAGCAAAAAGGAAAAAATGGCAGCTATTTTTTAAAAAAAAGGGTGTAAGAAGGGCATTTTTTTGGGATGAGAAGCTTCGCAAATTTTTTTTGCGTAATGTTATCAAGTTGTTTGAGGTAGGGGGACTAGGTATTGCAGTGGTGAACAAATTAAAAAAAAATGCAAGTCGATCCGACAAGCTAGATACACCATTTAATTTAATGTACTAATACACCATGGTGTTCAAAGGTGCTGACACATTAAAAAGGTCATGTGCATGACGTATTATAATGAAAAAGAGAGCAGCTGGCATACAATAGCTCGCGGAGCGATGAAAAAAACGGTTCAGATGATCATACATATAGAGATATATAAATCTATAACTTCGTCAAAAAATAGATATTGAGATTTTTTTTTAAAATAATTCTAAGGTTTTTAGCTTTCATAATATCAAAAAATCTCAAAATCGAAAAAAAAAATAATAAAAAAAGAACAAAAACACCCCCTAAGACTCAAAAGCCTTTCTCAAACTCGTTGGTCTGCTCGACATGATGCTTGTTACGCATTAGAAAAAAGAGTGGGTCTGGCACAATTATTGCATTGAAATTTATTGCCGAAAACAAATATGAAAAACCTACAACACGGTGTCAGGCTAGGGGATTGCTGCAAAAGTACAGCATTTGGAAACAGGAATACTAGTCGTTGTTTGGAATGCAATTTTGGAACGCTTCAATGCTGCTAGTAAAAATTTCAAGACTCAAAATCTAATTTATCATCTGTTTCACAAATGTATAGTTCTTTGGCATTATTTTTACAGGACATGAGAGATAAACAATTTTTCGAATACGAGGAAAAAGCCAAAGCACTTTCTGGGGTAAAAAACTATTATCATGACAACCATCGTAAAAGAACCCGAAATTTCAGGCAGACGAGTCACAAGAGCATGAAGGGTATTTTTATGTGGAGAAGAAAATTTTTGAATAAATATTATTATCGAATTTTAGACACTTTAAGTGTTCAATTGGCGGGCCTTAAAAGTTCTTATCATACGCTCTATGAAAAATTTAATATTTTTGACTATTTGTCTGAAATGGAAACTAGAGAATTAAAAATTCGGGCCGATGAGCTAGTCACTAAGTATCCTGAAGATTTGGAAGACACATTAGGAAATGAATGCATTCATTTGCAACACCTACTCATAGAATCTTTTTCAAGTAAGGAAGATGTTCGTTCCGCACAAGGAATATATAATTTTTTGCATTCTAATAATCTTCGCGAAGTTTATCAAATATAGACATTGCTTTACGGATCTTTTTGAGTTACAAATTGATCAGGAGAAAGGTCTTTTTCTACTTTGAAAAGGGTAAAAACATATTTACGAGCAAGTATGGGCCAAGATAGACCTAGTGCTTTAGCATACTGACTATCGAAGCACAACTTGTTCAAGAAATTGATTACAATGATATGTATAAATATGAATGAATAGCTATAAATTATAGTTTTAGAAAAATGTGTATTATTTTATACTATATTGTTCATATTAATAAACATTAATTTGTATTATTTAACAATTAATATTTCAAAAAATAAAAAATATATCTAAGTAATTTAAAATAAAAACTAGTGGGGGGGTGGCATCGTGCCTTCCCGTACCGTAACGAAACGTTCGAGGAATATTGAATGTTTTCAAATAGGTTATATAAATATTGTTATTGTCTAATATTTCTAATAATTATATAAATGAATTACAAGTTGAAATTATTTGTTTAAGGTATATTAGAACTATAGTCAGAATTAAAAATAAAATCTGAATTATTTTCGATATACAAAAAATTAAAAAAAAAAAAAAAAAAAAAATGGTACAAAATTTTTTTTTTCCAAAAATTAATTATTTTGTTAAGACAAGCAGAAAGTTCTTTGAATCAATTGAATCGGACGCTTAGTTCTCTCAAAAACTGCCATTTTTGTACATTAGCTCTGTATCTCCGAAATGGCTGGGCCTGCCTTTGCGAAAAATAATAACCCTTTCTCCCAATCATTACTAATGGAATGTTTTTTAGATCATTCAAATCGGATGCTCCGTTCTCTCAAAACTCGATTTCTATTTTCTGCACTCTTTGCTCCTTATCTCCGTAACTGCTGGACCTGTCTTTGCCAAAAACTAATCAGCTATTCTCCTTATTAATAGGAATCGAATGTTTTTTAAACCATTCAAATCGGTTGATCCGTACGCCGAAAACGTGGACGAAAATGTATCCATACATACAACACACCAAACACACACACACACACACCACACATCCATTTTTTCTGAGGGTATGCCAAAAACGTTCAGAAACCTTCAAAACGTCGAGAAATGTAAAAATTTCAATCGATTTTCGGCCCATTACAATAACTTACCTACGGGAAGTTAATATATTTTTGTCTATTAAATAAAATAAAAGAAATTTTTGTCTATTTAAAATAAAAGAAATTTTTGTCTATTAAAAAGGGCGGCTGATTTCATAGGGCCTAGGGCGGCAGATAGCTTAATCCGCCCAAATTTGCTAACGTTATCACTTTCAATTAATAGATCGAACTGCGCATTATATTTTTATCATATTAATTTGTATGAGGTGATAAAAAGCCTTATTACCTATAATTATATATCGATAATGTTTCCCGGAATTTGTTGCGATAAACACCGTGTTTATCGCAACAAATTCATGGAAACAGTAAATAATCGACTTAATCAATAAAAAATAAATTAATTTATGAGTGATTAAAAGTATTCCGAGTGGATTTATTACACATAATTCTCTGACGTTAACTCGGAGTATTTTCAAGAAGCAACTTTTCAAAAATCAACAATTATTATATTTGAACCAGTTTCCGTAGGATTTTAATGACCAATTACTCAATCGATATATCTAGTAAATCGTCTAATTTTAATTTTAACAAATGTCAAAAGAACTCATTTCTCAAACTTTGATGAATTTTTAAAATTAAACTACTTGTCGTAAGGCCGTAATATTTCAAGAGTGTATAAGATCATGATATATATCATCAAAAAAAGTTTCATAAAAATCGGCTTATTTTTTTTCAACAGTGAATTACAAGAAAACGGCTCGGTAGATTTTCACCTAAAACTAATATGTACCAACCAACTAATATCTTTCGAACAGTTTTTGATTTTTTAAAATCGATTCGGTTGAATGAGCTTAAATGTGGACGAAAAGTTTAACACGGCTCGGCCGATCCTCGCACGAAATTGACGAGCGATAGTCCTCATTGAGACATATCAAATGGTTTAGAAATCAAATTCAATTTTCAATTCAAAAATAGAATTGTATCCTAAAGTAATATTTAAGCTTTTTCTGTAGGCTCAAACATCTGAACTAAATTATGTCAAAAACATGCAACGACTGAAGGCGCAATAAAAAATAATTGAATTACTAAAGTCGCTGTAAAAAATATAAAATAGGTGATAAAAAGTAAAAATTAGAGTTGTCACATTGCAAAAATGATTGCAAAGTGACAGTTGTCAATGCAACATTACAAAAAAATAAAGACAAACTATTAGTGCATGGCATGGTGCCTTAAGGCAAATTGCTGAAACTTCCCGTACCGTAACGAAATGTTCGAGGAATATTAAATGTTCTCAAATAGATTATTATAAATATTGTAACATTGTCTAATATTTATAAGAATTATATAAAACTGAATTTCGAAAATAAATTATTCATTTCAAGTATATAGGTGAGCTAGAATTTTAGTTAGAATTAAAATACAAATCCGTATTATTTCCGTCATTAATTTTTTTTTTCTTGAAACGAACGAAAAAATTCTGCTTTCCACAAAAATAATCGTTTCGTCAATACAAAAAAGGGTTTTTGAATAATTCAAATCGGATGCTTCCTTCTCCCAAAAACTGCCATTTTTGGCACATTTACCACCGTATCTCCGAAACGACTGGACCTGCACCTGCCAAACACTAATTAGCACGTCTCCTTATCAATAGGAATCGAATGTTATATGAATCATTCAAATCGGTTGATCCGTATTCTTGTAAACGACGACAAAAATTTGTATCCGCACATACACACATGCATAAAAAAATTGATGCATTGACCTTAGAAAAATCTAAAGTATGGAAAATGTTTAGAAATGATAGGGAGATGTGCTGATTAGTTTTTGGCAAAGGCAGGCCCAGCAGTTACGGAGATAAAGAGAAGAAAAGAGAAGTGCAGAAAATAGAAATCGAGTTTTTGAGAGAACGGAGCATCCGATTTGAATGATCTAAAAAACATTCAATTGGTAATGATTGGGGGAATTATTTATTAGTTTTTGGCAAAAGCAATCCCAGCCATTTCGAAGATACGGACCTAAATGTGCAAAAAATGACAGTTTTTGAGAGAACTAAGCGTCCGATTTAAGTGATCAAAAATCATTCTGCTTGTGTTAACAAAATAATTCATTTTGAAAAAAAAATTTTTGTTCCTTTTTTTTTTAATTTTTTATATATCGAAAATAATTCAGATTTTAATTCTAATTTTGACTAAAGTTCTAATATACGTTAAACAAATAATTTCAACTTTGCAATTCAGTTTATATAATTCTTATAAATATTAGACAATGTTACAATATTAATAATAATCTATTTGAAAACATTCAGTATTCAGTATATATATATATATATATATATATATATATATATATACGAGGTCTGTTCAAAAAGTACCCGGAATTTTCGTTTTTTCAAAAAAATATTTATTTATTCGTCTACATTAATGTGGTCCCCTTCAAAGTAGTCCCCCCCAGATATAATACACTTATGCCAGCGTTTTTTCCAATTTTCGAAGCACCCTTGATATTCACTTTTTGATATGTCCTTGAGCACTCTCAGCGATTCGGCCTTTATTTCTTCAATCGAGGAAAACCGCCGTCCTTTCATGGGTCTCTTCAACTTTGGGAATAGGAAAAAGTCACACGGAGCCATATCTGGTGAATTTTTGCACTTTGCAACACTTTATTTCATTTTTTACGCAAAATTTAATACAAATTCTTTGACTTTTCAATTCTTCCATTGTAAAAATCGCCGAGCTCAGAAAAACACGTCGAACCTTTAGCGACTACCACAGACAAAGTAAACAGTGAATATAGCTGAAAATTTCATCATACTTTAGGGGCATGTATACCAACACAATAAAAAAAAAATTTTGACAATCAGACACTCCAGACCCGCAAAATTTAATTATTAGTAATTCCTGGTACTTTTTGAACAGACCTCGTATATATATATGTATATATTTATAAATATGTGTACAGAATATAAATGTAATCGCCAAGTTGTATATATATAAGAAAAGAGAAGTCAAAAACAGATGACGCTTTCTGAAAAAATGTATATACTTATATATACTCGTATTTTATATACGTGTTTATATACATCTGTATATATATATATATATATATATATATATATATAAAGAAAATAAAGACGTACGATATAGATTTTCTTTTCCGAGAATTTTATTGCAAATGGAAGAATATCTGAACGAAATATCAGATTTCTATAAAAGCATGTAAGTGCAATTCTTCATACGTATATATACATATATATATATATATATATATATATATATATATATATATATATACTAGCTGGCTCGGCAAACATTGACTAGCCATAAAAATATTTCTGTAAAATTTTTGCTACAAAAATAACTAACTGGTTTAGAATCTAACAAATTCGATTGATGGTTTACCCACTGCAACGCATTAATCATATGAATGTTCCTGAGATATATTCATAGCAATTGCAAAGGCCAGAATAATCTGAGAATGATTCTAAAAAACTGTTGTATATTTAGATTTTAAAATTTCGTTATTTGCCAGAATTACTCGTTTTACTTTATCATTTATAAAATATGTGCTGAGCAAATATTTGTTTATTGTAATAAAATTAGGCTCTTCTATAATCTCACAAATCACTTGATCCAAATTCAACGAAAAACGTTAACAGAAAACACAATAATTGATAAGTTATCAAGCAATACAATACAATATGATTGTGCTAATAAAATTATTGTTATAAAAAACATTTTTTTCCAAAGTAACAAGTTTAGGTTTAAATATCGTATTGCAATTGTTTTGTGTCCTAAGATGTATCACTTCAAATGTTTCTCCTCGGCCAAAAGCAATATCGATATCGATATCGATACATACATCGAACTGTAAACATCGACAAGATCTGTTCAAATATAATCTTTTGATATATCGTCTGAGTAATACTTCATACGGAATTTGCTAACCACTTAAACGATATTAATGCACCCACAACTCTACTTCACAACAATATATATATATATATATATATATATATATATATATATATATATATATATATCTAGAAGAATATATAATGTGTGTTTGTGTACATTGTTAGATGTAAGTGGCACTTTGTTTGATGAAACGCAATGCATCACAAATATTCTTTCCCCTTAAAGAAACTCTGCAGCGTAACATTTATGTAACGAGGGTTACGTATAAATAAAAGTCACACTGACTTGTTCGCATCCGACAATAATTTAAAACTAGTGGTATATGGCGTAGTGTCTTAAGGCAAATTGCTGGAACTTCCCGCACCGTAATGAAATATTCGAGAAATTTTAAACGTTTTCACATATATTATTACAAATACTTTCATTATTTTTGCTATCTTGTTATATCTGAGCAAATGATCAAATGTAAATCATAAATCAATTCATCTCCAGATTATTAATAATCATCATTTCATTTCGAATTCAATTTCAAAAAAAAAAAAAATAGTTGCCTAATTTGCACAAAATTGAAAAAGTGCTCCCGTATAGTCACAGTCTAAACGCATTTGCAAATAATTCTGTGTGACATTTTCACTCATACTGTGCTCAGATTGGCGGCATTTTCACATTTTTCAATAGTTTTCATAAAATTGGAAAAGTGCTCCAGTACATAAACAGTCTAAACGCACTTGGGTAAACATTTGTACCAGATTGGCGCTTAGACTATGCTTAGCCTGGGTAATTTTTACAATTTTCAAGCCAAAATTATAAAAATATGGAAAATAAAAAAAGATATAATAATTTTTTATCCTCAAAAGAAATTGTTTTGTCAATACAAGCAGAAAGATTTTTAGATCATTCAAATCGGACGCTTAGTTCACTCAAAAACTGTAATTTTTTGCACATTTAGCTCTGTATCTTCGAAATGGCGGGACCTGTCTTTGCCAAAAACTAATCACTTCTTCTACTAATCATTATAAATTGAATGTTTTTTAGATCTTCCAAATCGGATACTCCGTTCTCTCAAAAACTCGATTTGTATTTTCTGCACTCATTGCTCCGTATCTCCGTAACGGCTGATCCTGCCTTTGCCAAAAACTAATCAGCACATCTCCTTGTCAATAGAAATCGAATGTTTTTTGAACTATTCAAATCGGTTAATCCGTGCGCCCGAAAACGTGGACGAAAAAATGCGGAAATACAAAACACACACACACATTCATTTTTTCTGAGGTAGGCCATAATGTTCAGAAACCTTCAAAACGTCGAGAAATGCAAAAGTTTTCATTTTCGATTCTCGACCCATTACTATAACTACCCTACGGGAAGTTAATAAACAAAAATTATTGTTGTACATAAATGACAATTTGAATATTCTTTAAATTTTTTATATTAATTATTTTTTTTAATAAAAACATTCAAAAAGTCCATTATATGTTTTTATAAGTTTTTTCTATTATTATTTTTGAATTTATAATTTAATATTCGTCATGAGGATATTTTTAAATTAAATCTGTTTCGTGTGTGTGAGTGTGTGTGTGTGTAACATTTATATTAAATTGTTTTTATTTTTTGCAAAAGTTCTTTCTTATTCGCGTTATTTGCAAAACTGTTTAAGAGGGAAATTGTGTAACTAAAAGTAGCACACTACACCCGACTTTTAAATTGGTTAGGCGGAGAGCCGAGGGAAAATATTTACTCAAATGAATATTATACGGAAATAAATAATATATTTGATTGAATTAAAATTAATGGAGATATTAATGATAATGATAAATATTTATAAATTTTTAAATTACAAATAGTTGATATTTTTACAATAAATTTCTAGAATTTTCAATGGTTAACTTCTAAAATTCATTTTCCTAAAACTTTAAATTTTTGATTTCTTAAAATTTTTTCTAGAATTTTAATTTCCTAGAATATTAAATTCTTAACTTCTAATTAATTTTTCTAGAATTTTAAATTTACTTTTTTATTTCATTTTTTCAGAATTTCAAATTCTATATTTCTCTTATTGCCTTCAATTTCCGAAAATATTACATTGTTGACTTCCTAAAATCGTTTTACTAGAATTTTACAATATTTACTTTTCAGAAATTTAAATAGACACTTTTCTTAGTTTATTTTCCCCAAATTTCAAATCATTAAATTTTTTAATTAATTTTCCTAGAATTTTAAATTGACACAACTCTTGAATTCATTTTTTTAGAATTTAAATTTTTTGACTTCTTAAATTCATTTTTCTAAAATTTTAAATTCTTTAATCTTTATATAATTTTCTTAGAAATTTAAATTCATACAATTCTTGAATAATTTTTTACAGAATTTTAAATTCTCTACACTTGAATTCCTTTTTCTAGAATTTTAAATTTTGACTTGTTGAATTCAATTTTCTTAGAATGTTATAAAGACACAAATCTTGATTGCATTTTTCCAAAATTTTAATTTCTATATTCTTGATTTCATATTCCTAGATTTTTAAATGGACACAATTCTTGAAGTAATTTTTTTACAATTTTAAATTGATTTCTTAAATTCATTTCTGTATAATTTTAAATTCTTCATTGTTGACTTCCTGAATTCATTTCCTAAAATTTTAAATCCTGACATTTCAAGTTCATTTTCTATAATTGTAAATCCTTGACATTTCAAGTTCATTTTCTATAATTTTAAATCCTTGACTTCTTGAATTCTTTGACTATCTAAATTCATTTTTCAAAAGTTAAAATTTTTCACATCCAAAATTCTATTTACTAGAATTGTAAATTGTTGACTTCTTTAATCTATTTTAATTGAATTTTAAATTGTTGACTTCCTGAATTCATTTCTCTAGAATTTTAAATTCTTGACTTCTTGAATACAAAGAACCCTTCTTGAATACAAATTCCTAAAACTTCAAATTTTTGACTTCTTGAATTCATTTTCTAGAATTTTAAATTGTTGATTTCCTAAATCCATTTTTCTGGAATTTTAAATTAACTTTTGAATCTTTTACTTTCTAAATTCATTTTTCAAAGGTTTAAAATTTTTGACATCCAAAATTCTATTTACTAGAATTTCAAATGGTTGACTTTGTAAGTTTATTTTTCTAGAATTTTAAATTCTCGACTTCTTAAATTCATTTCCTAGAATTTTAAATTCTTGACTTCTTAAACTTATTTCCTAGAATTTTAAATTCTTGAGTTCTTAAATTCATTCCCCTAAAATTTTAAATTCTTGACTTCTTTAATCCATTTTCAAGAATTTTAAATTTACACCATTCCTGAATTCAATTTGGTAAAATTCTAAATTGCAGACTTCTTAAATTCTTTTGCAATAATTTTAAATTCTTGACTTCTTAAATTCATTTTCTTAGAATTTCAAATTCTTGTCTTCCTAATTTCATTTTCTAGAATAATGAATTCCCACCCTTCTTGAATTCAATTTCCTAAAATTTTAAATATTTGGCATCTTAGATTAATTTTTTAAGAATCTTAAATTCTTGACTTCTTGAATTCATTTCCAAGAATTTTAAATATACACCGACCTTGTTTTCATTTTTCTGGAATTTAAAAATCCTGACTTCTTGAATTCCTTTTCCTACAATTTTAAATCGACACCATTTTTTAAATCATTTTCTTAGAATTCTAAATTGTTGACTTTTTAAATTCATTTCCTAGAGTTTTAGTTTCTTGATTATTAGATTTCCAAAAAATTTAAATTTAAACCATTTTTGAATCCATTTTCTAGAACATCAAATTGTTAACCTCTTAAAATCATATTTTTAGAATTTTACATTGACATCCTATTGAATACATTTTCCATAATTTTAAATCGTCAACTTCTTAAACTCATTTTTAGAAATTTAAATTCTTGACTTCGTAATTCAATTTTATAGATTTTTAAATTCTTGACATCTTGAGTTGATTTTTCTAAAATTTAAAATTTTTGACATGGTAAATTCTATTTACTAGAATTTTAAATGGTTAACTTTTAGATTTTCTAGAATTTCAAATGATTGACTTTTAGATTTTCTAGAATTTTAAATTCTTGACTTTTAGATTTTTTAGAATATTAAATTCTTGACTTTTAGATGCTTTTGAATTCAATTTATGACAATTTGGAATTGTTAACTTTTTAAATTTTTTTTTTTTAATTTTACATTGACATCCTTCTTGAATCTAATTTCTCGAACTTCAAATTGTTAATTTTTTAAATTCAATTTTCTAGAATTTTAAGTTCTTGACTTCTTAAATTCATTTTTCTAGAAATTTAAGTTCTCAACATCTTGAGTACAATTTCCTAGAATTTCAATTTGTCAACTTCTTGAAACCAAATATCTGAAATTTCGTGAGATTAATTTAAAATTTTAAATCAATTTTGGAATTTCCTCGTTCTAGGTTTATCGAACTGTTTCAGATTTTGCAGAATTTACAAGTTACCAGATATCCAATCCTTCAATTCTAAACTAATGATTTATTTTAAATTTTCTAAAATCCAAAAAAAAATTTTCTAACCTGTCAATCTATTTCCACTAGCTCTATGTCTATCGGAGCGTCCGCCTGTTAGCATTCAAATCATCGAAGATTTAAACTGGAAACTTTTCAAAGAAACTTTTTATCCGAACACATTAAGCTTTTCTTACATTAAATACACACACAAATATACACACACATATACATACATACATACATACATACAAATATATGTATATAAATGTATGTTTGTGTGTTTATTCGGATTGCATAATTCCAGCATCAGTCTAGCTAACCGGCTAATCGCTAACAATTTATTTCTTAGAGCTATCCGAATTTATCTCGAAAGCAAGATGTCAGACTTAGATCTTATACATACATATACATACGTACATACATACATACATATACATACATACATACATACATATATACATTAGGATGGTACTTAATATGGATATTTTCGAATTTTTTTGCTCCTCAGACAATTCTCTGAAAGTTTTAAGTCTTAATAATAACTTTAAGATAGTCCGCACTCCAACCACCAAAGTTTCTTGGTTCTTCTTCCTAAGTATATACTTATTTTATAAAACATATCAAATTTTTGGTTTAATTTTTTTATTTATGATCAAAGTAAGCAATTACAATGTTGTTCTCAAAATTTTGATTCACTTGTCGCTAAGTTATAAAATTCTGAAAAACAAATGGGATTTTACTCATGTTATTTCCATAAGAAACTTTGATTGGAGTGCGGACTATCTTAAAGTTAATATTAAAAGCTAAAATGTTCAGAGATTTTTTTTCAATCAATTTCGAACTATTTGAGCCCCTGGGAGCAAGGAGCAATTCGTAACAATCCATATTAAGGACCACTCTAATATACATACATAAATATAATATGGATCTCCAAAGAACAAAATTGAAGAAAAATCAATACTTGAGACGTTTGTCATTTTGGATTAAGTCTTCATCAGCGAATAATATTTTGGAAGAATGTATATATATATATATATATATATATATATATAATATATATATACAGATGTATATGTATATATACGTATATGTATATATATATATACAGAAGGAATAATATGTATTTATTCATAAGGATATAATACACTTGTCAAAAGTTGTTTCGAGCTGTCTCACTTTCTGACAGAAGT
>NW_020539726.1:44627064-44655615 GCF_003426905.1 Ctenocephalides felis
TCAAAAATCAGATTTTTTCAATGTTTTGCAAAATTTTTTTTAATAATTTAGTTTTGCTACGGAAAGTTTCAGCAATTTGCCTTGAGGCACGATGCCATGCACCACTAGTCATAATTTTAATTCTATCATCTATTAATTCTCTTCAGGAAGCATGAGCAGTCTTTATTATGACGTTTCTGTTTAAATTTCAAGATTAGTTTGTACAGTTTTCTGTTATAATTTGAGTGAGTATTTTACGGATGCTCCGATTAATTAGAAATTACAGAAGCTGATAAATTTGATTATGAAAAACTTCCTGTCCATACATGCATATGCTGTGCCTTGACGCAAGTTACATGAACGTCCCGATATGTGTAAATAATCAATAAAAAATAAATTAATTAACTTCCCGAGAAGTTTATGTTTTCATCAAAAAATACGATTCGCTAATTTTAGGTTTACTCGACGTTTCAAGCCATTCTGGATCGAATGAGACCAAATTTGGAAAATGAGACCAAAAGTATGTGTGTGTTTGTGTGTGTGTGAACAGATTTTTGCCGTATAAAACGTCAAAAAATAATAATAAAAATCGTCGAAAAAAATTTTTTTAACACTTTATTACAAGAAAACGGCCCGGCCGATTTTACCAAAAACTAATCAGTACGATTCCCAACCAATATCTTTCGAACGGTTTTTGAATTTTTAGAATCGATTCAGAATTGCGAGCAAAAACGTGGACGAAAATATTTTCACTTTTCTGCTATTTATAAAGAAACGTCTCGGCCGATCGTCCCACATAGTCCTCGTCGAGATACATCGAATGGCTTTTAAATTTTTGGCATCGGCCCATACTTTTTTCAAATTTGGTCTCATTCGATTCAGAATGGCTTGAAACGTCGAGAAAACACAAAATTGGCAAATCGGATTTTTTTATAAAAACGTAAATTTCTCCTTCGAGAAGTTAATAAAAATATGACTATATTATTATTGGTATGGAAATATGCGAGTGCATCTTTAATCTTCGTCTGTGGAATGGCAACAACTTTCCTCTTCTAACAGTTCATCCATGTAAGCATAAATTTTTTTAAAAGCTGGTCTTTTATTTGCATCCCAATTCCAGCAATCCTTCATCAAATTATAAACTTTTCTATCGGCGTGCTCGGGCTTGGGTAGTCTGTATCCACTCTTCAATAGAGAAACAAAGTCTTGATTGTCATGCATTTGGGCGTAAGGAAGCTTGCCTAAAGTAAATATCTCAAACAACAAGACCCCATAACTCCAAACGTCAGATTTTGTGGAAAACAATCGATTCTGTAGAGCTTCAGGAGCTGTCCATCTTCTGGGACAAATACCAGTCCTTGCCATGTAAACATCATAATTAATCGTTCTACTGAGACCGAAATCGCTGATTTTGACATCAAATTCTTGATCTACCAAGACGTTTCTGGTTGCCAGATCGCGATGGATGTACTTTTTACGTTCTAAATAAGCCATACCATCAGCAACTTGTGCGCCGAATTGTAGAAGATCATACTTATCCAATTTGTTACTTCTGTCATTTAATACGCTTAACAATGAACCACGTTCCATTAACTCGGTGACAATAAAAATCTTGCCATCATTTGGGGACTTAGAAACGCCGAACAATGGTAGGATGTGAGGATGCTCTAGCTTTTTCATAATCTTTGCTTCATTGTGGAAGTCCTGCAGTGATGAAATACTGCTCTCCACCATTGCTTTTACTGCTATGTTGATCTTCTTTCTCCATATTCCTGCATATACGACACCAAAAGAACCTTGTCCCAATTTCTTATTTATGGTGATGTCTTCAAGTGGAATTTCCCAGTTGTCTTGCTTTGATGTTGAGCTTCTTGCATTGGTATCGTGGACGTAAGACATTTCCTTATTGCATGGTTTTGATAATAGCCTGCCTCCTATTTCACCTTTTTCTAAAAAATAACATTAAGATTAATTGTAAATTTTTCAATTGTTGATATGGTTTTGTTTACTTACTTATGTAGTACTCCATCAAATCTTTAAGACTGTCAAACTTCTTCTTGTCACTTCCAATATGAAACGAATGTTCTCCATAAGGTTTTATCCTAATATGGCGTACGTAGTATCCCTCGCAGGGACTTCCTTTTTTAATGCTCAGAACGTAATTTGAAGGCTTCGACTGAGAATTCCTTACCAAAAAAGTTCCCTTTGGGTATTTAGATTTCATTAATAACTTTTTGGCTTGCCTTGGTGTTAAGTTGCCAAAGAACCAGCTATTATGATGATTTAGCAGTTAAAACATTATAAATCAATTGTATTTTACAAATTAATACTTACTCTTTCTGAGGACTGTTGAAAGGTGCTACATAATGTTTAGGAACATAACCTTTCGATCCTGTTGCGGGATTTTGGACCCTAAGCCAATGTTTGGAGTCGTCATCACGTACTGTCAATTTTTCGAATTTTTTGAACAACAATTCGTTACTATTTTTGTAGTAAATGTCGTACAAGGCTACTACTTTGTCGCCGAGTTTGAATTCTGCAAAAGAAGTAATTGAACCATCCTGTTTTATCAAAGGCTATGGAAGAAGAAAACAAGAGGATATGAAATCGTTGGATATTAATTCTAAAACATCTGATGTGACTCATCACTGGTAACGTAATTAATAGTGAAAAAAAATCTGCAAATGTCTATATCAGGAGCCATGTAACAAAGAATAGCAAAGAAAACATCGAATTAAAGTAGTTCAGGAATGAACCTATCAGTATTGAAGAGATAAAGATTTTTTTCTTAAAAAATATTGTTTTTTATCTAGTTTAGTTGTTTAAAAGGTATTAAAAAAATGTGGATAATTAATTAACTAAACTTGAAATTCGATAGATATTAGTGGTCAAAAAATAAACATTTAAATTCTTACCCATTCTCTTGCCTTTTCGTAGCTTCTGAAAATGCAATGATGTAGAATTCTCCTATATATATAGAAAACAAACAATATTAAACTAGTCGAATTTTTAAAATTGAACTATTTGCTGTAAAGCCGCAATATTTTAGTATTTTCTTTAGAACAATGATATTTATCAACATAAGTTTAATCGAAAAAAAAAATTTCAACAGTTAATTGCAATGAAATGGCTTGGCCCAAATTTGTCCAAAACTAATCAGCACGACTCGCAAATAGTATCTTTCGAATAGTTTTTGAATTTTAAAAATTGATCCAGAATTTTTGGATAAAATGTGATCCGAAAATTCTTCACTTTTTTGCTAATTACAAAGAACCGGCACAGCCAATCATATCAGAAAGTTAATCAACGCCAGTGCTTATAGAATGCTATAGGAGTTTTATCGAATGTTTTTTTAAATTTTCGGATGTCAAACTTGTCGAAAGGCATTAAATTCGGGTAAAATTCCCACTTTGTGTTAATTTAACAGGTTTGTATTTCCACCTATACCAAATTATCTACCTAAACTAGATACTTTACCTGAAAGGTTAATTTCACCTAGGTTGTGTTTCATGCAAATTAGACGATTGCGACATGCAAATGGACAACTTGGAATATTTGGCTAAATTATAAATGTGCCTGTTGACATTAATAATATGGTTAATTTATTACCTCGTAATATTTATGATGATCATTGCATTAACGTTCACATAAAAAAGCAAATGATTCATAGATCAAGCTAAGTGCAGGGCTTGATAAATAAAACAAATATAAAAGTATGGCTTCAATTTTTTAGGCAAGACAGATATTACAGCTGTACAAAGAATGAGATTATATCACCAGCAAAAAGTAAAAAAATACAAACAGTAAATGAATGTATGTTAATTTTAATTACATGAACTTCTTCAAACACAATCATTACATGATGACTGAAGTTACGAATATTATAGAACTTATTAATCAGCAATTACTTTAAACCGATCATGTCATATTTCAAGTATGATATTGATTACATTATTGTTTGTGAATATTATACATATTTTAATGCAATCATAAATATATAATTTATAATTTATCATTATATAAATGTGTATGATGTGTATGACTAATAAGTGTGTGCATCACGAGTGTTACCATATTACTAATAAACATTATTCGAAATTGTTATATGATGTATTTATTTTTACTTAACTTAAATATGCTCAAAGATAGCAAATAAGTTTAACTTCAATCGCGTGTGATCCTTAAGCGCACTCTTTTCTTTAAATTGTTGTTTTAAAGGGTATTGAACAAATTCAGAAAACAATTAATATATAGTAGGTATCTGCGATAAAAGTACAATATTACCTTGGATTTTTCCACCTAAAATAATTAGGCTCCAATATTGTTGCCTATAATTTTTATAATCTCGTATCATATATTAACTGGAATTTAGTAATTATAATATCTAAATTACATTTTTCTTAGTAATAATTTAGTATACATTATTACCAAGGACACCTTTGAGGTCCTCAGTGCCTTATTATTTTACTTGTTTCAACAGTTTATCATTGAAATTATTATTTATTTATCATTAATTTATGTTTGGTTTTTGAAACATTTTACTCAATTATTTTGGGAATTTTATGCCATTTATTCTATTGAGCAAACCATAGACAGCAAAAATTTCTAGGCTTCCATTATTAAACATAACCATAACATAAAACTGGTACTTCACGTTGGATTATTTCATTTAATTTATTATTATTTAAGATGTCCAAAATTGCATCATAAACTTCACCTATTCGATATCGTGAGGGCCGAATTGTATGTATTCATCTTTGCTTTCCCATTCGTTGCTTTCAAGTGAAATTTTTAACGTGTTTTAAAAATATTGTGCAAAGATTAGTGAAAGATGTAAAGAAATTATATATTTCTTAAATTGAAAAAAGAACTATATTGAAAATTTCATATCCGAATCTTTAATATCCGGCCTTGATTAATACATAATTTCATATTTTAAGTGAATTAATTTGTCAAATTCTGTTCATCTATGTATCACTCAATCTACCATACATATACTGTATCTTATATTATTCTAATTTCTGGCACATCTCAGCTGCTTTTTGGCAATAATAATGTAGACATTACATTTTTCTTATTCATAATCATGAATTTATTATACATATTCTAATATTGTCTATGCTCATAAGTAAATTGAAATTTTTGGCAGATGACACTTTTCATTTCTTTTTAATGTCAAACAATGACATGTCGTTTTTTGCAATATTATCCATTTATTCCCACAATATTACTATATTTTTATAATCACATACGTACAAAAAAATCCCCTCAACAAAACTTCAGAAAGATTTAACAAAATCCGAATAATCGTTTAGTAGGAGTATATTTACATACATTATTACAGAAGAATTTCATATATATACTAGATGACCCGACAGACGTTGTCCTGTACCCACCTCTACGTTTTTTTAATATCCTATACTAATATTTATACCGTTCAGTTAAAAATAATCATTATTATTTTTCGAGTTATTATTTACACCAATATATGAATGATGTTAAATGTAGTACTGTTTCAAATAAAATGATTATTTTCAATTTTCACAGTTAACACTTTAATTATCCCTTTAACAAATATTAAAATATGTTCTATAAAATTATATATTAAAAATTATACACTGCGATTTATAGAGCAAATTTATTTCCAATAGCTCAATTTATTTTATTGAATTTAAGGGTTTTACAATATTTTTAGACATACCTGTAGATGTGGATGTTTAAATGAATGATTTTTTGTTTATTCATGGCTAAAACATTAATTTTCCAAATTTATCACCATGTATTTATTGTCATAGCATAGATACACGTGTTGAAAATTGAAATCTTTTAAAAAGCATAACAAATTCAGAAAGAATTAATATATAGCATGCGGTCAAGGTACAATATCACCTTGGATTTTTCTACCCAAAATAATTGCTTCAATAATGTTGCCTTCAATTTTTATAATTTTGTACCATATTTTAACTGGTTTTTAATATTTTAATATCAAAATTGCGTTTTTCACACTAATAATTCAATATACATTATTTACTTACTTAAGTTTATATTTGAAGTGAATTAATTCGTCAAATTTTGTTCACATGTGTTCTATTCAACCTACTATCAACAAAATTATTGCAGTAGAAGTAGGGGAAAAAAGCGCATGACCAGCTAATCTTAATCTAAAGTTCAGAAGTGAAAACAATTTGCATTTTACCCCCCGCATTAATTGGATTATAACTCTTTTAATTCTGATTTTATCATAACTTGTAATATACTATTTTAAAGGTGATTAAATGAGCTACAACTTTCTCTATCATAAATTTTACCGTAACTTCTCTTATTTTGAAACGGCGAAGGGTTAAAGGGCTCGAAAGACACTCCGGTTGGACAGCCGCGCACTCTTTAAATAATTAGAACTCTATCAATATTTGTGTAACAAAAAAATAATAAAAAGCAATAATTAGTCTGAAAAATATATATATATATATATATATATATATATATATATACTTTTATACGTATTCTTTCAGAGATATTATAATGAGAAATTGTTTTTTTATAAATGGATTTTTTATGAAATCATGAGTTTTTTGAAAATCGTTCGTACTAATGTTATGGTATTTTTTAGAATCCATCCAATCTCAAACCAAGTTAATTCTAGATGAAAAACGATTATTTTTAATTTTGGTGGAAATGGCACTCATAAACTATTTCATTTAAATGAAAAAAACATTGTATGCGTTTTTTAATTGCATGATAGCTCACTCATTTTGCACGCAGAAGTCTTTCTTTTAAAGCTTATTTGGAGAACTATAAAAACCCATTTTCATAATTAACTTAATATTGTTCCTAGAACACTGTAAAATAGCGATTTATTAGAATTTTTATTGTTATAATTTTGTTCATTACAAAATTTTCGTTAAAATGTATATTTTTGAAGATATTAGCAAAAAACGATGAAAAACGCAAAAAAGAAACAAATCAAAGTAGCCAGTAACTTGAAAAGTATTTGCTTATTTGAAAAACATTATTAAACATTTTTCTCTTATAATTAGTTCTTTTATCCACACCCACCACTAAAGGAGTCTAAATTGTTTTCACCTTTGAACTTGAGAGTAAGATGAGCCTAATTCCAAAAATCCTAAATTGGAAAACAGTAAAAAAAAGTTCAGACCCAAAGCGCTCAATTGAGTAAATATTCCGCACAAAATGCCAACCATATGAATTTTTGACACAATGAAACTTCTAAAAAAAATTTTGGATAAGCAATTTTTTTGTATTGTGACTTAGTATAGTAAGGCAAAACGACTGCAAATTGAATATTTTTGAGCGCAATCACTTATGGCTCGTCTTGTTTGCACGAATTCGTACGGCGAATCTGTTCGCAAAGTGCGCAAACAAAATTATTGCAAGCAAAAGCAATCCACGCGCACGTCAGACGCATGCGGAGACTGCATGATCACTTGTCAAACGCATGTTATATTATTTGCATATTATATTAATTTAATTTTTGGCACATCTCAGCTGCTTTTCGGGAATAATAATGTAGACATTACATTTTCCTTATTCATAATCATGAATTTATTATATTTTAATATTGCCTTAGCCTATAAGTGGATAGAAATGTTTGGCAAGTGCATAGACCTTATACAATACATGGACTGCTAGTTGAGCGCATAAAAAGTGTCAAAAGATGTTCTATGGTATGAGGGCATACGAGGGTAATTTTGCGGCCGAGATATGTCAAATACGAACACGAGCTTTACCGAGATTAGTCGAATGCTCTCGATCGCTTAAATTTTACAGTTACTTGGGTTCACGAGATGTTTGATCGCTCGTGTTTTTTGCCTAAAAGAGGATAAGAATACGCGTTTTAAAATTGTTAGTAGCAGACAAAATCTAATAAGAAGTAAAATGTCTTCTAAAATGTGTTTGGTCTGTGGTAAAAATGTACTTAACAAATAGAATGCACCATGAAAAACATAAAAAAGCAAACTTGATAAATATGTACGCCACTTTCACACGAAAATTATGCTTTTTAAACATCAATAATAAATATATTAGATTTAAACAAATATTTCTTTATTTCTTTCTAATTTCCCATAATAGCTCTAGCCAACTGTCCTTATTTTCAGTTAATTTTATAATATGTAAAATATTTTTTTAATTTTTTTTCTAATTTCCCTTGAACACTTTGCATACCTAAAATAAATAAATAAATAGTTCATTACATTCATTAGTTCAACCTAAATTGTATATTATATAATATTTACCCAACAATTTCGAACACACGGACTTTCATTTGACGTTTAAGCAATCGAGTTTGACATATCTCGGCCGCGAAATTACCCTCGTATGCCCTCATACCATAGAACATATTTTGACACTTTTTTACTTGAGAAATGTATGGAGACTAGCAGTCCATGAAATTGTATAAGGTCTATGGGCAAGTGACAATTGTCATTTGTTTTTAATGTCAAACCATGCCTTAAATATTTTAAAGGTCAAACAATGATAAGCGTTTTTTTGCAATTTTTTCTATTTATTTCTACAATCTAACTATATTTCTATGAACCAAAACATTCTAGAAAATTTCCCGAACAAACTTCAGGAAGATTCATGAAAATCCGAATTATGGTTTAGGAGGATTAATGAAACTTACATTGTTACAGAAGAATTTTATATATAAGATATATACATTTCTACTTACAATTATTTTTATTCGCACAATTATTTAATACTTTACTCCAATTATTCACTACTTTAATACATTCGAAAATTGAAAATGATAATAACGTGCATGCCATGGAAGATTCATAGGTGTTATCTGAATTGCAACTTGTTGATAACAGTGTCACTTGATTGAATAAAAAAAAAACGATAAAACATGATAACTATAGAAATTTTTTTGTATATCGAAAATAATTCGGGTTTTAATTTTAATTCTGGGTAAAGTTCTAAAGCTAACTTACGTACTTCAAATTTGCTATTCAGTTTAAATAATTCTTAAAAATATTAGGCAATGTCCTTCATTTTAAATCCGATTGATTAAGTTTTCTTTATTTACTTTTCATGCATACATTTATAAATGTCATCGTACAATTTATAAGAACTTTTATTTTGTCTATAAAACATGAATAGTGAAAGTTCTTTATAATAATATGTGTACTATTTGAAAACATTTATTATTTTTCGAATATTCCATTACGGTACGGGAAGTTCTGGCAATTTGGCTTAATGCACGATGCCATACACCGCTAGTTTGTATTTTGTTCAGAAAATTGAACTTTAACTTAGGTTTCCGTAACGATAAGCAAAAAATGAAAACATTGCCTAACTTTTGAAAAAAAAATTTTAATAAATAATAATAAAAAAAATAAAAATTTCCAGATTGTTCAAAAATTGAAAAAAATGTTTTCAACATTTAAAAAAAAAAATTTACGAAATATGCTGTTTTGTTCAAATTTTTAAAATTAAAAAAAAAAATTAATTTCAAAATCTAAAAAAATTTTATATGTCTTAACAATAGAAATATGATATAGAATTCTATGATGCACTTAATTATTTGTTTACATTAAGTAAACATACTACTGTGTAATAATGCAATTCGTGCGGTTTTGATAAATAATCAAAGTACATGGCCCGAGTGCAAATGCGGAAGGGCACATATGTCACGCCCTATACCTAATAAGTAGAATAGTGATCGTCCATCGAATTCAGTGAGTCTTAAAAGAGAGTCTAGTCTAGTGATGCCTTAGGAGAGAGTCTAGTCTAGTGATGTCTTAAGAGAGAGTCTAGAGTAGTCTTAGAATATCTTAAGAGAAGTTTATGTCTGTCGGAATTTATAATAAGAAAGAATAAATAAAGTGTACAGTTCAACTAGTGGATTTTCATATTAGATCAGAAGCAAGAAACATATCTCTTTCAGCTAATATCTTACTGAAAGTACTCACGATTTCGAAGAGATCTATTTTACAAACCAGGTATTCAAACTTACTCCTACTGCTCGACCCAAGGCACCAGGATAGGGTTAGAAAGATTTACTACCCAATTGGATAAATAATCTACCTGCAGTTACAACTGTTCTGGAGTATGGATCAACCCAACATTGAACCCTAATTTATACCTAGACCTCCTACCAACTACTTATATCATTTCATGGTGTCGAGCGGTGGATTTCCTTATAGTGAAGTGTTCGTTTTGTGATTTGTGCTTAGTGAAGTCTGGATCAAGTTTTCTTCGCACCCAGAGGCTGCAGAGTCATTAAAGCATCCAGCAAGCAGCAAGACCAGGACTAGCACGAGGAACTAAAGGCATTAAAGGTGGCATCACTGCCGAGATAAACATCGTGAGAACTACGCAGACAGATCTACGCAGATTGACGCAGACTTCTCGATCAAGGCTCACTCCCCAAGTAAGAAAAACCAATCCTTCTTTTGGCAACAACTACACATCCAGACCAGAACATCATAGTCGTCATTTTTTTTAAGATTTTGCTTGTCAATTAGAATATAAATAGCAATATTTTGTCAATTTGAATAATTTTTTAAGTATTAGGATTTTGGTTTTCAACTAGAATAGGAACGGTACTTGGTAACATTTCTGTAACAATGCGTAGTTCGATTATTACTAACGCCACTATTATTTTGTTGACTTCACATATCCGTCAAGGTTAAGTACAAGCAAATACAGTTCTAAACAGTTTTTAACAAAAACATGCTCAATTACGAGTATTGCCAGGTCCAAAGTTCACAACAAAATTATATTAGAAACATGACAATATAAATTAATTGTAAAGGTTAGTAACAAAGTCATCAAGTAATAATATAAAAGACTCAAAAGTAATATTGAAAATTAAGTGACTTTAGTTAATGACTTTGAGTTTCCAATTTTACTTCTGTACAATCTTTTTATAACGTCGCGATTTTTGATGTGGTTTAAATGCCAGTTATCAGGGCGAAATGCCTAAAGGATTTAGTGTAGCCATTGTGCCACTTTTCAGGCGATAGTGCCAATCCTTCATTTCAGATAATCTAATATTAAATTGTTCAAAAGAAACAATATGTATCTAACAAATAATTAATTAATCAGGGTAGGAAAACCCGAATACTCCTAAGTTTAATAAAACCCCTGGAGATCTTAAATGTATTTGAAGTAATGAAGATGTTTTGATGGTCTTATGAACCTTTTATATAAATCAAAACACGTTCGTTAAGTGCCTTGATATTAATAACTATTGCGTCAGAATAAATTGCAAATAGTAATGTTATATATAGAAATGATTTTAAAAATATTAGATAAGAATGAAATTTTAATTTGTTATCGAATATTACATAAAATGATCTTTGAAGTTTTGTGTGAAAATAATTGAACTTGAAAATGCAAAATTTCAATAATAATTGAATTTAATCAACTGCCTGTACCACAACATGTTACAGAAAAGAAGGGGATAAATTTAAAATAATGTCAATAATAGCAAATAAACTATCCCCATAATAGTAGAATATAAATTCAAAATTAAAAAAAATAGGGAAATAAAAAAATCCTGTTGGATTATTGATACAAAATTATTTCATTTTAAATTAAATTCAATTTATTGGCGTTATATTGAACGTAAAATATTTTCAAATTTTCTCTACAAAATAATATAAATTGTATTTGAAAGTTAGTGAGGGATTAGTAAAGCCCGGTGCACACGACGCCAGTTTCATGCTGGACAGTTTTTGTGTTTGTTACCCTAGGAACGACATGATAAACCATAATTTACGATCTTGCGCGACATAATTTGCGATCTGGCCTGCTAGATTTCACGCATTCACAACGGCGGTATACTCATCATAATTTCTAAGTAAAACCGTTGAAACTTCAGTCCTTGCAAATTCCTGCCGTATTTTACGAATGGAGCATGTCCTATGTCGGCGATAGATGAACGATCTCGTGGCCGATACCTTCAGTGTCCAATAGGAAAGCTGTATTTTGACACGAAAATATCAATGCGTACTTGATTCATTTACTTCGATTTTGGAAGCGTTTAGTTTTTATTTTGTAAATAGCTATTGTGTATATATAGCGGCGTGAATAAATGATTAGTTTAGGAAAGGCAGTTCAGTAATTTTAAAATATTCAAATTTTCGAAAAAATTTAAATATGCATTTTTTTTCAAATTTTCGTAATTTTATCTGAAATATCAAAAAATTCAAATTTCCAAAAAATTACAAAAAAATTCAAATCGTTTTATTTCAAAAATTTCGAAATTTGCAAAAATACTCAAAATTAAAAAAAAATTAGTTGGGTGTATGGCATCGTGCCTTAAAGCAAATTGCTGGAACTTCCCGTACCGTAACGAAATGATCGAGGAATATTAAATGTTTTTAAAATAGATTATTATAAATATTGTAACATTGTCTAATATTTATGAGAATTATATAAACTGAATTGGAAAGTTGAAATTATTTGTTTGAAGTATATTAGAACAGAATTAAAATAAAAATCTGAATTATTTTCGATATACAAAAAAAAAATTTTTTTTAAAAAAAAAAATTTGAAACAAGAATTTTTTTCCAAAATTAATTGTTTCGCTAAAACAAGCAGAAAGTTCTTTGAATCATTTGAATCGGACGCTTAGTTCTCTCAAAAACTGCCATTTTTTGCACATTTAGCACTGTATCTTCGAAATGGGCTGGGCCTGCCTTTGCCAAAAACTAATTACCACTTCTCCCAATCATTACTAGTTGAATGTTTTTAGATCATTCAAATCGGATGCTCCGTTCTCTCAAAAACTCGATTTAAATTTTCTGCACTCATTGCTCTTTATCTCCGTAATTGCTGGACCTGCCTTTGCCAAAAACTAATCAGCACATCTCAAAATTTTTGAAGAAAAAACTAAATATCTTTTAAGTTATCAACGGCACAAAAAAGGCCTTTCACTGCTGCAGTGATTCCGGCCTTCTACGTGGATCAAATCCAAAAAAAAATCGTTAAACTAGATAATGTTGTCTGTAAAATGAACTATGATAAAACAGAAATCAAAAATGATTAAATGGCGGCGTTTTTTATAAAAAAGTTTTTGGACTGCCAAAATTCGATTTTTGATCCTATCAAAAAATCGATAGTTTATTTTACGAGAACTATATATAAAGCATGTACAAAAAAATTGATAGTGATCGGATCATTTGTTTCTGAGTAATCACTCCTGCAAATTCGAAAAATGCTGTTTCGAGAAAAACGCGTTTAAAGATAAAATGATCGTTATACTATATACTATATATATATACTCTTTTAAATGGCTGTAACTCTATTTAAGATATCGATTTGAAATTTTGGTATGTTATTTTTAAAGGTATAACCTATCGAAATATGAAAAAATATGAAAATTCGACTACAGTTTGAAAATTTCACGCTAGTTGTGCCCCTTAAACTGAAGCATTTTATTATCTTTTAATATTATTATTTCACTCAATTCTAATCAGATGCGATACGTACATGTTTTTGTTTACAATTCATACAATTCTCTGTTTGTACACTTATAAGCATTAGTGTATTTTAGACCTATAAAATATAAATTGTGAAATTCACAGTATATATTTATAATAATCTATTTGAAAATGTACGAAATTAATATTAATCATAAAATAAGTGAAAATCTGGCGCAAAATTCTTGCTCGCTAGAAATCCTGTTACGATAGAAATCATATTACAAGGAATACTGGCGTCGTGTGCACCGGGCTTAAGTTTATTTTTATTATATTAATTGCGTAAAGTAACGATAATATATCTTTTCTAATTAAATTTTTTTAGTTGTTTCATATTAAATGTAATTTTGATTAGCTGCGTTAATAGTAGAAGCTTCATCATATTTCTATTGTGATGTTTGAGTCAAGAATATTACGTAATATTTCGTTTCAATTTTTGATCTTTTAACAAGACACTGAGTTTAATATGCTTATGATTCATGAACTTCGTGAATTTCATGAATCTTGAAGTTTATTACAAAAACTTTATTTTGATCATTATTTTAAAAAATATTTAAAAGTAATAATTTTTATTATCTTTCTATTCAATTCAATTATCATATCATTTATTTGAAATTTTAATTTTGATTTTGAATTATTTTCCATAATTATTTTTCTGTTTTATTTGAAATAATAATGTTTTTATAGTTGTATTTTTATTTTTATTGATAATAACTAACTATGAATTTCGAGCGTTTAAAGCAGATATAATAAGACCAAAACAAAAATAGAAATATTTATCTATAGTAATTTTGATGCAAAGTTGGAAGGATTTACTACCCAATTGGATAAAGGATCTACCTGTGGTTACAACTGTTCTGGAGTATGGATCAACCCAACATTTGACCCCAACCTACATAAGTGCACAATCGACGCCTAATTTATATCACTTATATTTCATCTATAAAATACGAATTAGAATAGTAACAGTAATTATAATAATCTTTTTTAAAATATTTTAAATATTGTTTTATATATAAATTAATAATGATTAGTAGTTAGTTTTGATGTTGAAATATATGAGTGAGTTCTTGAGGGCGATACATCAAACAAAGAAAGACAAAGATTTATAAAATAATCTTTATTTCCAAACGTTTCGACATTCAATTTAATGTCATTATCAGTGGATATTGAACATGGTGTTTTATATCTAAATGTGTACACATCACAGAATTTTGCACTAACATTGATACAACTAACCAGTCGATAATCAAGAATTTTTTTAATAAGAAAAATAATGAGAGTTTTGTTTCGTAAAACTGTGGAAAATTTATTTAAGTATTTTTGCACAGACCAGAGGCTATGTTATCGCTACACATCCCGAGGCAAAAGTCCGGGATTTTTGCCATGTTCAATATCCACTGATGATGACATTAAATTGAATGTCGAAGCCCTCAAGAACTAATTAATAATATATAAATATAAGTAATTAAGGACTTCATATAAATATATATATATATATATACTAGCAAACCCGACGAACTCCGTTTCGACACCAGATGGTTTCGTGAGAAAGATGAAGAAATTTTTTGTTTGTTTTATATTTGAAAAGGAAAAATGTGATTTTATTATACAAAGGTAATGAATTTATTTCGATTACAAAAATGAAGTGTTTTTTAGTTGAACTTCTCTAAGTAAATGAAAGTGAATCCGCAAATTATCCGTTTCATTGAAGTGCTCTTTGGTAAACCACATTTTTTGTTTTTTGGTCTGACGTTAACACAAACAAAGCGGATGGTTTTTCAACTCGCGAACTGCCCAAGTGAAAAACAATAATTTTCTAAATAATCTATTTGAAATTTATCTCGCAAACACTAAGCGATTGGCCTTGCGACTTGTTATTGCAAACGCAAGGCGAACTGGAAATTGCAATCGTTTGAAGTCAAACGGAAGACCAGTCGGAATCATTGGTATGTCACCAAATCGCCAGCAATTTTCGATTTAATGGTGAAATTCAGTGCGTGAACATCATTATTCTTTGCGGCAGGAAATGCTTGTTGACTTAACCAAGTATAATTCTGATAATTCTCACTAATGTCATTACTCGAATTTTTAATTACGGTGCGTGAAGTTCCAGCAATTTGCATTAGGGCACGATGCCATGCACCACTAATTTTCTTAGCCATAAACCTTGCGGAGCCCGAGACCTTTCCAACGAATGCAAAATTGTCGAAATCGGTTCGTGCGTTCTGGAGTTATTTCGTCAGGAAGGAAAACCCGAATGCACTGAATTTCACCATTCAATCAAAAATTGCTGGCGATTTGGTGACATACCAATGATTCTGACTGGTCTTCCGTTTGACTTCAAACGATTGCAATATCCAGTTCGCCTTGCGTTCGCAATAACAAGTCGCAAGGCCAATCGCTTAGTGTTTGCGGAATAAATTTCAAATAGATTATTTAGAAAATCATTGTTTTTCACATGGACAGTTATAAGTTGCCTGTTCACGAGTTGGAAAATCATTCGCTTTGTTTGTGTTAACGTCAGACCAAAAAACAAAAATGTGGTTTACCAAAGAGCACTTCAATGAAACGGATAATTTGCGGATTCACTTTTATTTACTTAGAGAAGTTCAACTAAAAACACTTCATTTTTGTAATTGAAATAAATTCATTACTGTTTGTAATAAAATCAAATTTTTTTTCAAATATAAAACAAACAAAAAATTTCTTCATCTTTCTCACGAAACCATCTGGTGGCGAAACGAAGTTATTCTGGTTTGCTAGTATATATATATATATATATATATATATATATATATATATATATATATTTGTCGTGTGTGTTCGTTTAGAATCGCGGATGCGTGCATATCATTCAGGGGCAGGTCTGCTTACTTTGTATTCGCGTAATGACTTGTGTTATTTCATGTCGTAAGCTTTGATAAGCTCCGAGCTTAAAGCTTCCAACTTGCTTACTTTTCCTCGAACATGTAATTATAAATATATATATATATATATATATATATATATATATATATATATATATCTAAGAAAATTCTTGCCAAAATGGTGGCAGCGGTCAATAAAAACTGCTGAACAATGTGTTGCATCTTTTCAAAATTAATCGCAGAGTTGATATGTGTTTTTGTAAAAATGGAGAAATTAAGTTCCAAAATGCAATTAAGTGTTCTTTAGACCCTTTACCAGTGTTTCCTAACCTTTGGTAGACCATATGTCACTTATCATAATTTTTCACCCATCTACATAAATTTCAAACTTTAAAGAACAATGAATGATGAGATGAGAAGAAATCACTTTCAAATTGTTATAAAATTATTAAAATTAAGAAATTGAGAATTCATATGTAACTAAGTTATTTTGGAATTCAACAGTAGTGTTTCCCAATTTCTTAGACAATAAGCCACTTCATTTTTTAGCCTTATTTATAAATTTTAACCTTTAAAAAATAAAAATGAAGAGCGTTACTATAAAATTATCATTACATTATAAGTGAAAAATCAAGAATTGAAACGTAAAAAAATAAAATCAAAACGTAATTGTTTTCAAATTTTATACCTATGTTTCTCAACCTTTTCCAGACTATACGCCAATTTTATATTGATTTGTAAAGAATAATAAATGACGAGTTTCACTAAGAAATGGCTATAAAAATGTTTTTAAAATATCATAAGTAAAAAAAGGTATCTAATAAACGTAATTAAGTGTTTTTGAAACCTTAGACCAGTGTTTCTCAACCTTGGTCAAATAACTTGTCAATTTTTATAAAAATGTGAAGCGTTAAATAATAATGAATCATGAGTTTCAGTAAGGAAATCGATATTAAATTGTTGTTGGACTATATACTAGTATTTTCCAATAATTTTTAGACAACGCGCCACTTTTTTAACAATTTTATATTAATTTTGCATATGAGCTCGGGTAATCTTTTAAGCGGCTTTTGTATTTGTCTGAAGAATTTCCATTTCGTTATAAACGTTTAAGTAAAATGTAATGAAACGCTAGAAGTAAAAATAAATTTGTTGTGTTAAATCGGTCGATGATGTCCAGCACTTAAATTATCAAAACGTTGAAAAACGCTGCTCGACATCGTCTTCTACATTGAAGAAACTTTGGGAAACTTTGCCGAAGAAACTGTAGCTCGGATGTGATACTCAAATAAATGAAATAAAAATTTGCCTAATGCAAAATTAACTTATGAGCTATGGTTTCTTGATATGTCTCATTGGAACAGAATCAATTTTTTTTAGTTCTACACAATTTCACGTACCTTAATATGTATGAACTTACATGTGTGTACATGTGTGTGTGTATTTATCTCCTGGGACATATTTACATATGACGTGTTAATGTTAAACAGGCAAAAGCAGCAGCCGAAGAGGGCGCTCCGGTAATTCCCTTGAAAATATTTGTTTAGAATTAAGTCACTCTTACATACATGTACTTAACTCCTCCTTAAGACCTACCCAAGACTTAACATGCATAAATTACATTCACATATGTGTATATATATACACACGTATATCATCTTTGAAAATATAAACATCATGTATTCTTTCGCTCCAGTTAATAATTAGTATTATTACTACAAACGTTTCGGGACTATGGTTTGTCCCATCAACAATGTAAATGTATTAGTTATTTTATTTTTGTTAACACTGATGGTTAGACAAACTATAGTCTATTACGACTAGAATTCATACTAGAATTCCTGAAAAAGATGGTTAAAATCTTTTCTGAAACGTGGATTAAATAATTTTCTCAACGATTGAAGGAAAAGAAATGTTTTTCTAGTACAGAAACTATGACCTGCAAATTGTTAGCAGGTACCAGATTTCTGTTTAGAACTTAAAAATATTTCATTTAATTTGAAATTATTATTTGTTTATAGAATCACAAAATTATATATGTATATATACAGTAGAACTGTGCTAAGACGCTCCTTCTCAATGACATTTTCCGCTTAACACGCCATTTTACGCCTGTTAAAATATATTGTTCTTATTATCCCGCATATCCTCTTTCATAAGACGCCTTGTCGCTCAAATCTCTAAGAAATCGTTTTAACGGGGTTTTCCTGGGATACATCTATATATATATATATATATATATATATATATATATATATATATATATACATGTAGCTTCTTCTACATTTTGGACTTATTACATAAAAGAAGAACAGCTGTTACTTGATCTCATTTCGGCTTCGGCGTTTATTAGCTCGACAAATTATATTCTATACATCCATATATATATATATATATATATATATATATGTTTTTCCATTTTCTTACTTAATTCTTCCAGGGCAAACCTTAACGGGTCCCCCGACAATAACATTATTGGAAGAAAACTGATTTTCCGATATATATACACACACACACATACACACACACACACACACATATATATATATATATACATATATATATATATATATATATACATATATATATATATATATATATATATATGTGTGTATGTTTGTATATAAACTAGAATCCTCTATCCAGCGAAATGTGAGATTAGTTTTTTTCAACGTTTGCACAGAAGAAAATATTAAATTTTTTGTATCCTACATATTGTCTAGGAGATCTCATGATAAATGGTGTGAGAACTATTGATTTTATTAGAAAATACTCTGAAATTATTTAATATTTATTATTAATAATATGAACTGGATATAATAGATCGTAATCTAAAATCCTGGATTTGCCTTTCGACAATTTAATGATTAAAAATATCTGAAAGACTTCAGAACTCATACGAAGATAGACCCGCATTAGAGCGTTACCATAACATTTCTATTTCTTTGAAAATTGACACCTTTGCTTACTTCTTTTCAGATAAAGTTGCTTCTTATATTTTACAAAGTTGTTTTATATTATTTCACATATTGTACCTTCTGATTTTTGCTTTCTCGACGTTTTAAATCATTCTGAATTGCTTGACACAATTGTTTGTAAAAATATATATGTAGACTTTATAGCCAAGTTTTTGCACGGTTGAACCGATTTCAAATGTTTAAAAGCCAATTGATAAAACTCGTATTGTTTACAATTTAAAATTAAGGGTCGTCCATTATTCACCTGAGTACAAAATAACACAAGGTGGAGGAAAGGGTCTTGCAAGATATCATGTGTATTTATTTTTTACCAGAACTTGAAAGAAATTCTAAGTTTTGCAAAATTTCCAAAAATTTTACGATTTTTTCTAAGTACTAAAATTACACAAGATGTTAGTTGGGGGTTGGTTTAATTTCAAATATCATCAAGAGGTAAGAGGGATACAAAAATCCTTAAAAAACAATCAGGTGATTACGCCTTCACGTTGTTATTATTTTTTTTAAAAGATTAACATTTTTGAAAAAAAAATACTCTGAAAAATTAGATTTTTGAGAAACTATAAATTTTTGACAAAAAATTTCTTTTTTGTCTTGAAAAAAAGACTTTTTAAATGAAAGTGTATTTTGAAATATTTTGGAAATTCTGAACTTTTTTTCTAAGCAATCGTACTGCTTTAACTGCATAGGGACGAAATATCGAAGCGCGTAAGCGCCGCGTCCATGGATAATGCTTTCATATGTTATATTAGGATACAAAATTGTAAGTGTTTATTATTATTATTATTATTATTGTTTTTCTATGAAACTTCTTACATACTTTTTATTTAGTTTTAATTTTTATAGTTAAATTGATAGACACTGAGTGAAGGCTAAAATGCTAGCCGAAACGTATGGATTTTAAATAAACAAATTTTTAAAAACTCTCATACTATTTTTGTTGAATGTATTATGTAGAATGTAAATTAAATGTATTATGTCAACATCAAATTCAAGACTATTTAAATATATATATTTATATATATATATATATATATATATATATATATATATATGTGTGTGTGTATGTGTGTGTGAGTGTAAATATATGGTCGTATGTAAAATCAATATATTCAGTTTCCCCTTTGTGTTTTTGTCAAGGAAAACTTATCTGAAACTTGTTTGAAACTCATTTTGCTGCCAAACTTTATACATATACAAATCTGTACAAATATATATATATATATATATATATATATATATATATATATATATATATATATATATATATATATATACAAAAGTATGAGAAAACATAAATCTGTTCAAATAAGATATAACTTAGCCACAGAATGATCTTTTAGGTTTTGGGTCGAACGAGAAAATACAGAAAGGGGTTGAAAATACAACTGAATTGAATATATATACCGATATATTAATATATATATATATATATATATATATATATATATATATATATAATAAAAACACATAAAAATATTCAAACATACTAGTACTAAATGCAAACTTTGTTGGATTAATAATAGTTTCTCATCAAAAATTATAGTTGCTTATCTTATTCAAAACCAAGGATCATTAAATTGCTGTCTAAAAACAAATACACTGTTTTATTGGTCTTGTTTATTTAGAGCATTTAGCCATACTTACAACATTTCTTTTTACATTTTATATTAACTTTATTATATCCTTTACATTGCTGTCTAAAAACAAATACACTTTTTTTATTGGTTTTGTTTATTTAGAGCATTTAGCCATACTTACAACATTTCTTTTTACATTTTATATTAACTTTATTATATCCTTTACATTGCTGTCTAAAAACAAATACACTTTTTTTATTGGTTTTGTTTATTTAGAGCATTTAGCCATACTTACAACATTTCTTTTTACATTTTATATTAACTTTATTATATCCTTTACATTGTCACTATCCAATTTTTTTACAACTGACTTTTCCAAACTTCTAATTTTATTTTATATCATTTCAACAATTCAATTCCTTGAATTATTTTAATTTCTGCCACATTTCAGCTGCTTTTTGGCAATAATAATGTAGACTTCTAATTTTTCTCAATCATAATCATGAATTTATTATACATATTCTAATATTGTCTAGGCTCATAAGTAAATTGAAATTTTTGACAGATGACAGTTTTCATTTGTTTTCAATGCTTCAAATATTTTCAATGTTAAACAATAATAAGTGTTTTTTTGCAATTTTGTCCATTTATTTCTACAATATTACTATATTTTTATAATCACATACATCCTAAAAAATCCCTTAACTAACTTCGGAAATTTATCAAAATCCGAATAATCGTTTAGGAAGAGTATATTTACATACATCATTACAGTGGAATTTTATATATACGATATATATTTATATATATATATATATATATATATATGTATATACCTGTCATATAATGTCAAAGGCACAGGTGCGAATGACTTTATTAAATTTTGCGTCGAGGTCCGAATTAAAAGCTTTTTATAGTGTTATATATATATATATATATATATATATATATATATATTAGGGTGGTCCTTAAAATGGTCATTTTCGAATTTCCTTGCTCTCAGGGGCTCAAATGGTTCCAAATAGATAAAAAACAATTCTCTGAAAGTTTTAGCTCTTAATATTAACGTTTAGATGGAAATTTTAGCTCTTAGTATTAACTTTTAGATAGAGCGCAATTCAAACAAAGTTTTGTATGAAAATAGCATGGAAAAATTTTCAAAAATTTTAAAAATGTTTTTTAAATGTAATTAGCGAACAAATGAATGAATAAACTCATTCATTTGTCGCTAAGTTATACCTAAAACATTTTTTTTTAATTTTCAAAAATTGTTTCATGCTCTTTCCATACAAACTTCGATTGAATTGCGCTCTATCTAAAAGTTAATACTAAGAGCTAAATTTCCAGAGAATTGTTTTTTATCAATTTGGAACCATTTCAGCCCCTGGGAGCAAGGAAATTCGAAAATGACAATTTTAAGGACCACCCTAATATATAAATATATATATTATATATATATATATATATATATATATATATATATATATATATATATATATATGAGATTCAGTCTTCAGGGCAATACATCAATTAAAAACTTGTATGACTTTAAAACATTATTATTTTTTCCATACGTTTCGACACATAGTTTTATGTCATCTTCAGTGGACTCTATTTTGAAGGCACAGATAAAAATTATTAATTAAAACTAACATATAAGAAATGATATGGTATGAACTTACATGTAATTGTAATAATCCTAATTATATATATATATATATAGATATATATATATTATAATATATATATATATATATATATATATATATATATATATATGAGCAAACTAGTATCAATATGTAACTGTTCTATTTTGTAAGAAGTTCAGAAACAAATTAAAATCCTATATTAAAACTATATAAACGTTATTATATCTTAATATTATTATTACGACACTTTCTTTATAATTATTTATTTTATTAGTCTATGGGTCTTTTGATCATTAAGCCATTTACACGTTTATTTATTTATATATTATTTTTATGTTTCATATTCACTGATGATGATGTGAAATTGCACGTCAAAAAACATATAAGATAATTTAAAAATCTTTATAATCTTTTTTTTCTCGATGTTATGTCCTCCAAAAATTTATTCATACATCTTGACATCAAATATACATATTCCATATCCAAAATAAGCCTATTTAATATAAATATTACCATTTTATCAAATTATGTAAGAGTTGCAAACGTTTTAAGACTAAAATTTGTCTCATCATCAGTTTAAAAATAATGAGATTGTTTTAATTATACATGGATATGAAATCTGCAAATTAAATAAAGTAAAATGTAGTAAATTTAAAAAATGACACTCATTTATTTATTTAAATAGAATCATTATTAGATTAATTTATATTAATAGCATATTGTATTTTTTTTTTGCAGGTCGATGACAAAATTGAAAATAATTTGAAAGAAATTGTTCGAGGTAAGTAATTTTAAAATTTTCATATTTTACATATTTTTATATAATTATATAAGTTGTTCTCTAGTTTGTATATGCATAGTTTTCTTGTTAAAATTTTGAATTCTAAATGTCCTATTTGTAGAGTTGCTTCGGTTTACAAATTGCAACGATCGTGCTAGTTGTTATATTGGTGAAAATTTTAAATATAACTGTTGCTCCCAAGCAATTTAAAACCATGATCTCCGGACACATTTTCACCCTTTAAATAAATAGTGAAAATTTATATTTTATATATAAATATATATATATATATATATATATATATATCTTATATATAAAAATGGATCGCAAAATGTGTTGGTAAGCGCATAACTCAACAACGCCCGGACCAATTTGGCCATTTCTTTCTTAAAAATGTTCGTTGAAGTCCAAGGATGGTTCTTACGGCGAGAAAAAATCGAATAATTGCCGGGAAAACTCTAAAAACAGCCCTTTTCTTTTTCTCATACAAACGTTTTCTAACTAAAACGTAGAATCAATTTGAGCTTTATTGCTATTAAAATTCATATTAAATTACAAGCACTCACTGTATACTCTTTCTAAAAGATTATTCGGATTTTGATAAATCTTTCTGAAGTTTGATAAGGAAATTTTCTAGGATGTACGTGAATATAATGAAAACTATCATCTGCCAAAAATTTCAATTTACTTATGAACCTAGACAATATTAGGATATGTATAATAAATTTATGATTATGAATAACAAAAATAAAATGTTTACATTATTATTGCCGAAAAGCAGCTGAGATGTGCCAAAAATTAAAATAATATAAAATACAGTATATGTATGGAATTATACACATATGAACCAATATGACAAATTAACTCACTTAAAATATAAAATTAAGTATTAATCAGGGCCGGTCCTACCTTTAATGCGATGCATGCGAAAAATACGAGCACTCGCCTTAGGGGGCGCCAACACAAGATTCGGATATGAAATTTGCAATATAATTTTTTTTCAATACATAATTTCTTTGCATCTTTTACTAATCTTTCTACAATATTTTTAAAATTCGTAAAAATTTCACAATATTTTTAAAATTCGTAAAAATTTCACTTTGTAAAAACAAATGGGAAAGTAAAGATAAAGATATCGATTAGGAGAAGTTTAAGATGCAATTTTGGATATCTTAAATAATAAAAAATTAAATTAATTTAATCCAACATGAAGTACAAGTGTTATGTTATGGTTATGGTTATGTTATATCATTTAAAACACTTCAATTTCCAATATGGTGTGGGAATTGAGACTCATCATTTTATTTAAAGCAGTTCTTCATTTAAAATCGCTCATATTATAAATGTATATGCGCATTTTGGCGTGAAGAGTAATTTAAAAAACAATAATTATTATTTTTAGGTAAACGGTAAATATTAGTATATTATATTAAAAAATTGTAGACATGGGTACAGGACAACGTCTGTCGGGTCATCTAGTATATATATATATATATATATATATATATATATATTGATGTTTCTTTTCCGAACAGTAAATCCAATAATAAAAAACAATTTGTTTTTTGAAGATGTTTAATACGACGTTTCGGAACTAGGTACATTCATCATCAGGTTTATTCTGTCAAATACAATGTTTTTTTAAAAAATATTGATTAACATTAATTAATGATGGTCAATACAGATTAATTAGAAAAATTTTTTTAAAGGAATGGATTATGTACCGGGGTAAAGAGTAATAAGAATTAACTAAAAAAGGTTTTTTATATAAAATTGAGAAGCAAAATTATTTACCTGTAATAATTTATATATCCATATCACTAATATTTTTTGTTAAAAACACTCGATTTTTTTGGAAGATATTTGTAGATGTTACAACTACACAAGACTTAAACACACTGATATGGATTTCTGTCTGCCAGATGCAAAGGACAACGTACGGAATTCCTGGTAAAAATGATTTTTTATGGCTCTTCTATTGGTAATTTACGAAAAAAGAGGAAATATTGCTTTAGTAAATGTTGAGAAATATTATGTATATATATACATGTACATGCATATGCACACCTACATACTTATACATACATATGCACATATCTATATATCAATGTATCCACAATCATATACATGAACATATATGCAAGTGCATGTATATAGTGTACACACAAAAACATACAAGCACATATATGGATGTACATATATTATAACATATATACATGTATATATATACATATTCAAAAATTATTAGGATTAATTGTTTTTAATCAGGTTTAAAAAATTTAGATATGAGTCATGAATGATATTGTGATCTGATCTTTTATTAACACTACTTGACGAATTCAAAAAGATTAAACTGCTTTCAGAAAAAAAGTCTTTTAAAAGTACAATCCTCTCTATATAACTTATCTATTGAATATATATATATATATATATATATATATATATATATTTTTGATGAGTTATTTAGAATCGGGCAGTATATATATATATATATATATATATATATATATATATATATATATATATAATATATATAAAATATATGAACAGATGCCCATATCTTCTAAAGAATACTATCTTGAGAATTCGAGCACATGCCTAAGTGCAAAACACAATTTAAGATTTTCAGCCTAAAGCCATATATATATATATATATATATATATATATATATATATATATATATATATCAAATGATAAATTTTAAGACATTTATTTTGGCTGTTATGACACTGAATGCGTGTCATCATTTGGCTAAAACAGTCTTGATAATTGGTGTTAAAAAAATTCAGAGAATAAAATATGCTAACAGCGAAAAGGACTATTTTATCTGAGGAAAATTATATCTGACTCTAAAAAAATACAGAGAATTGAAATTCAAGACCCCAAAAAATGTAGTTTGAGAGTATATAACTATAAACCATAAAGATTTGGTAGATAAAAATTGTTGATCTCATACCATAGACCTGCCTACTAGTAATATTACTATATATGTATATATACAAAATGTACATATATGGCATTACTGTTCCCTCCGATTTTTGGCATTCCAGTGGCATTCCACTCTGGCAGAAATGCCAAAAAGCATTAAAAATAAAAATCCGAATGTAAAGAGACGTATTACTCGTTGCGAAGCGAATTTACGAAATGTTTCGACTTTTCTCTTCAGTTCTGGTCTGAAACAAAAATGAAGAGGATTTGGCAAAATATCTATCTGAACAAATATCATGCTGAGAGGAATAGAGGACACCGGGGGATAAAGAACTTATGGGCTATAATTTCGACAAACAAAATCTTTCACATCTTCTTGCATTCAAATTCAAAGGTAACTTTAGAGAGTGATCAAAAAAGGTAATTAAATATCTAATCCCTCATACATTCTAAAAATTTACACACTTTTATTATATATAGTCAGAAGTAACAACTGTGGCATTGTGCAAAGCAATCAATCAGACCCTGCACCACTTTTCAAATTATTTACTATATTTGAAAAAGTAATTATATCAGCTGTGTAAAATTTTCCAAAAATATACCAGACAAGTTGACAAATACCATGTCTAAGTTTCGAACTCAACAATAAATCCATTCATAAATTATAAACATTTTGCATGGTTTCCCTTACTGGATGCACTACATTTATGGATGGATATCTGCGGAAATTTTATTATCATTATTTAACATTATTTGAGAAATATATTCATGATATGAGAATAGATGCATCACGGTGACTAGACATGGCACCATGATGGTAAAAAAGTAACAATTAGGGCATTATCCAAAGCAATCTATCAGCTTTTTCTACCAATTTTTAGAAAATTTATTGTGTCCTCCAAAACTATTCGAGCCAACTACGTACAATTTTCCAAAATATACCAGACAAGTTGCCAAATCTCATCCCCCAATTTCCATCTCTACAATAAATCCATTCTTAAGTTATGACCATTTTTTTCCTGGTTTCCCTTACTGGATACACTGCATTCTTGATGGACATCTGCGATAATTTTATTATTATTATTTTAACATTATTGAGAATATATTCACGATATAAGAATAGATGCACCATGGGTCTAGACGTGGCACCATGGTGGTGAAAAAGTAACAATTAAGGCATTATCCAAAGCAATCTATCAGCTTCCTACCAATTTTTAGAAAAATTATGGTGTCTCCAAAACATTCTGAGACAACCATGAAAATTTTCCAAAAATATACCAGACAAGTTGCCAAATCTCATCCCCTGTTTCCAACTCAACAATAAATCCATTTTTAAGTTATGAACATTTTCCCTGGTTTCCCTTACTGGATGCACTACATTTCTGGATGGATACCAAGAGTTACATCTGCGGCATTTTTATTATTATTAATTTTAACATTATTTGAGAAATATATTCACGATATGAGAATAGATGCAACCATGGTGTCTAGACAAGGCACCATGGTGGTGCCACTTAAATAAATTAAGAACCTAAACTTATAAACAATAAATAATAGAACAACTAGCCAAGTGCATCTGATATGGTGGAGGAAACTAAGTTGACAGTGTTATTTTTGGAAGGTTTTTTATTATTTTATATTGTGTATGTATATGTTTATATATATATATATAACTATAATATCTATATATATAAATCAGTGTATAAATTAAAATATAAAATATGGCGTGGGTTTCGGGTATGTCCAAGTTTTGTTTGAGTTTAAATTAATAAAGTCGAAAAGTAATTAGGCGAAGTTTCGTAACAATTTAATTGGAATATTTTAGATTACACAAAATCATAATTTTGTGTATATAATATATAATTATTATATATATACTATATATATATATATACAGTTGGCCCGTTAAGTGGTTTAGCCATAAAAATATATCTAAAAATTTTTTTGCACAAAAAATGTAGGAGTATGTAGTGTATCAGTGAAAGGGACAACTAACACAAATTATAGGGATGGTTTACCCACTGCAACGCATGCCACATGTAAATATTCTTTAAACATATCAATAATCATAAGTACCAATCTTTTTTCTCTGTTTTTCACAGAAAAATTTTCAAACAAGTTATCTGTAATTATTTTATTATTGATTATTGTTTTTCACTATTAAAACTATTATTTTAATTATTATTTATTCATTTATTTATCCTATTCTTTCCTTTAATTTCGTTAATTCTATTTTTTTTCTTGATTTTGATTTTTAATACCATAATTTTAACTTATGAATTATGTTGTAATCTGGTTGTTAAAATTAGCAAAAATTAATAAAAAAAGAAAAAA
>NW_020539726.1:44656615-44682150 GCF_003426905.1 Ctenocephalides felis
AAAGATTCTGAAATAGACTAGGTTGAATGAAGAAGGAATATTCGAAGGAATTTTTTGGTTGGATTCAGGAAGAATAAAAAAAACTAACAAGCTAGGATAATAACACATGTTGCATTACATAATATGTAAATACAGTAAAACTGGAATATAATGAAATATATAGAATAGATTAATAATGATAGATTATAGATTAGTGTTGATAATCTTTTACATATAATATTGATAAGTTTTCTTCTTTTTACTGGATCATGGCCTTCAATTCGGCAAAAGTTGGTCTTTTCTTTGGATCTACATTCAAGCATTTTGGTATTAAGCCAATGAATTTCTCCATTTCTGCAGTAGTCACCAAGTTCTTAACATCTTGGGGTCTCATCAAATTGGTGAAATGTTTCGAGTTATTATTTATATGCTCAAGTACATGATCTTCATTGATTCTATCATACGGAGTCTGACCCAATGAGAAAATTTCATAAAGGACAATTCCAAAAGACCAAACATCAGATTTATTCGAAAATAGACTGTCCCTTATAGATTCCGGAGCCATCCATCGATATTTAGGATTGTCGAGTTTTTCTTTTATATAATTTTGGCCATCAGGAAGAACTCTCATTTTCGCAAACCACATATTTTTATATCGCCGTTTTTGGTCAGCAAGATATGTTTCGCAGCCAAAGATCGATGTACTATATTCTGGCTTTCTAAATACTCCATGCCGTCAATAATCTGCCGACAATATGTAGGGAAAAGTTCTTCGTCTATAATAATATTCTCTTTCTCTCTTAAATAATGCAACAAAATGTAGTCTAGTTTTTCAGTAATGATGTAATGTTTTGGAGTTTCGATCCAGGCAAGAACTTGCTGTATATTTGGATGTTTCAGTGATTTACTTAAATTTATCTCTCTTTTAAAATTTTCATGTTCTTGACTTTCCACGCCATCTATTGTGGTTGTTACCAAGAGTGGCTTTCCTCGAAATGTACCAGATCTTACCTCTTTAAACTTTCGTTTATATTGAACTTCGCCGATTGTCAACTCATCAAAGTGAACCACAAAAAAGGCTGAGGAATTAATAAACAGAAATTTAATTATTTCTATAGGTTATAAAAACAATAGTGTACAAAGTTTTTCTAAGTAATTAGTATTATCAACTTCCCGAAGGAGAAGTTTATGTTTTCATAAAAAAATCCGATTCGCTAATTTTATGTTTTTTCGACGTTTCAAGCCATTCTGAATCGAATGAGACCAAATTTGGAAAAAGTATGTGTGTGTGTGTGTGTGCGTGTATGTGAACAGATTTTTTGCCGTAAATCGACGTTTTCTCAAAAACGGCTGGGCCGATTTCAAAAATTTAAAAGCCGATCGATGTATCTCCATGAGGACTATCTCGTTTCTGAGTTTTGTGCGACGATCGGCCGGACCGTTTCTTTGTAAATTGCAGAAAAGTGAAAAATTTATCGTCCATGTTTTGGCCCGCAATTCTGAATCGATTTTGAAAAGTTTGAAAGATATTGGTTGGGAGTCGTGCTGATTAGTTTTTGGTAAAGATCGGCCGGGCCGTTTTCTTGTAATAAAGAGTTGACGATTTTTATGATTTTTTATTTGACAGTAGATATCATAGTCTTGTAGATCATACTAAAATATTACGGCCCTACAACAAATCGTTTAATTTTGAAAATTCTTCAAAGTTTGCAAAAATTACTATCGTTTTTTGGCATTTATCAAAATTAGACCTTTGATCGATGTTTTCTCAAAAACGCCTGAACCGATACCAGAAATTTTATATATGTAATTTGATGTATCTCAATGAGGACTGTCGTTTGACAACTTTGTGAGACGATCTGTCGAGCCGTTTCTTTGTAATTTGAAACTAGTTGGTTTGGTATTTAGCCTTGAGGCAAGTTACATGAACTTCCCGATATGTGTAAATAATCGACTTAATCAAAAAAATGTGTAAATAATATACTTCATCAATCCTACTTTAAAAAAACGATAATAATTTTAGTAAAGTTTGACGATTTTTTAAAATTAAACTACTTGTCGCAATGCCGTAATATTACAGTAAGTTCTATAAGGCCATGGTGTATATCGCCAAAAAAAGTTCCATGAAAATCGGCTTAAATTTTTTTTTCAACAGTTAATTATAAGAAAACGGCTCGGTAGATTTTCACCTAAAACTAATCAGTATCATTCCCAATTAATATCTTTCGAACAGTTTTTGATTTTTTAAAATCGGTTCGGTAGGATAAGCTTAAATATGGACGAAAATTGAACCACTTTTTTTCAAATTGCAAAGAAACGGCTTGGCAGATCGTCGCACAAAACTGACAAACGATAGTCCTCACCGAAATACATCAAATGGCTCTTAAATTTCTGAAATCGGTTCAGGCACTTTTGAGAAAACGTCGATCAAAAGTCTAATTTTGACAAATGTCAAAAAAACTATACCAATTTTTGCAAACTTTGACGAATTTTTAAAGCTAAACGAGTTGTCGTAGGGCCGTAATATTTTAGTATGACCTAGAAAACTATGGTATTTACCGTCAAAAAAAAAAAACTTAAAAAACGTCGAATTTTTTTTTCTAAAACGTTATTACAAGAAAACGGCTCGGCCGATCTTTACCAAAATTTTATTAATTAAATTACTAATCAGCACGATTCCCAAGCAATATCTATCGAATGGTTTTTGAATTTTCAGAATCGATTCAGAATGCGGGCTAAAAACGTGGGCGAAAAATTTTTCTTTCTGCAATTTACAAAGAAACGGCCCGGCCGATCGCCGCACAAAACTCAGAGACGATAGTCCTCATCGAGATACATCAAATGGCTTTTAAATTTTTGAAATCGGTTCAGCCGTTTTTTGGAGAAAAAACGTCGATTTACGGAAAAAAATCTGTTCACTCACACACTCACAATACACACACACACACAACACACACACTTTTTCCAAATTTGGTCTCATTCGTTCAGAATGGCTCGAAACGTCGAGAAAACATAAAATTAGCGAATCGGATTTTTTGATGAAAACATAAACTTCTCTTCGGAAGTTAATGATAACTTTTTTCTCAAAATTTTTTTTCAAAATTTTGAAAAAAAAAATTCAAAATTAAAAAAAAAATTCAAAGTTTCAAAAAATCAAATTTGCAATTTTTTTATAATTTTCAAAAAAATAATCAAAATTTTGAAAAATTAAAAAATATATCAAAATTTTCAAAAAAGAAGAGAATGTTCACAAAAAACTCCAAATTCTCAATTTGGATTTTCAAAAAAACAAAATTAGAAAATAATAATAATAATATTAGAAAAAATAAACAAATATTTTCTAGACATACATAATAGTTGTTTGTAGAATACGCTCGTTGCTCCACCACAAAAAAAGTATTCTATATAATTCTACACTACCCAAAGTAGAAGTCTATGTTTTCATCAAAAAATCTAATTTGCTAATTGTATGTTTGAGACTATACTTTGAAAACGTCTAAAAAATGACACAAACACAAAATTTTCAAATTTAGTCTCATAAAAAAAGACAGTTCAGAAAATTAATATAAAATTTAAACTTCTCCGGAATAAGTAATAATATTACTCACGATAAGTTCCATTGCAAACAGCAGCCAATTTGGAATCCTCCATCTTCTATTAAAATTCACTAACGTTGTCACTTTCAAGTAATAAATGGAAATGCGTGTTGCACTACGCCCTATCAATAGATATATTTATAAAATAGATAGGAATTAAAAAAAATTCTGATAAAAATTTTATCTGCCGCTCTTTCGATATTATTTCTTGGAAGAATTGAAAAAAGCAATAAACACCACTTTATGTACATCAATTTTATTGCATTCGCCAAAAGATAACAAAACGTATACAAGTTCTTGTTACTATATTGGATAAATGGATAATATCAATTTGCGATAATGCTCATGTTTCTTTTTCAATTTTTAAACGTTTGCATAAAAAATATTCCGACGACTAATTACGAAAAATAGGCCAGGCTGACGCTTACCCGAAACTAATCAGCAGTTTAGTTTTATCAAATTTTCAAAATCGGTTCAGGATTTTTGGCTAAAACATCGGCGAAATTTTTCACTGATAATTTACAACCAGTTTCAAAAAAATCATCACTCAAAATTAAGCAATAGGAAAACTATTCTAAAGATTTTTGAATGTTTCAAATCGGTGCAAACGATTTTGAGTAAACGTAAATACACAAGTCAAATTTTCGATTACAGACACACCTATAATTTTCTCAATTATTCGGTCAGAATTAGGGTTTATACAAAAACCGACATTTCAGAAAAACGGTTTTCGAAATGTAAATTTTTCAGAAAACCGGTTTTATCGGTTTACGAACTTTATATAAAAAGTCAATTTTTGCTCGACATATCATAACTAAAAGGTTTACTACTGGGTATCCTTTTAAGCATCTATTTTTACTACTAGCAATCTAATTACTAAATGTCTCTTAAAGACATATTGAGTATTAAAAAAAATTATCGGCAAAATTAGTGTGATTTAAAGCAGTTTTTGACTGAATTTATTTAACGTTCAATTTTATGCACTAAACAAATTTATTAACTTCCCGTAGGAGAGTTATAGTAATGGGCCGAAAATCTAAAATGAATTTTTTGCATTTCTCGACGTTTTGAAGGTTTCTGAACATTTCGGCATACCTCAGAAAGAATGGATGTGTGTGTGTGTGTTTTGTATGTCCGCATTTTTTTGTCTACGTTTTCGGGCGCACGGATGAACCGATTTGAATGGTTTAAAAAGCATTCGATCCTTATTGATAAGGAGATGTGCTGATTACTTTTTGGCAAAGGCAGGTCCCAGGCAGATACAGAGCTAAATGTGCAAAAATGACAATTTCTGAGTGAATTAAGCGTCCGATTTGAATGATCTAAAAATCTTTCTGCTTGTATTGACAAAAATTGCTCTTGACGATAAAAAATTATACATTTTTTTTATTTTCCATAAAATATTTTTGTGATCTTGGATTAAAAATTAAAAAAATTACCCCGGCTAAGCACAGTTTAAGCGCCACTATGGTACAAATGTTTAACCAAGTGCGTTTAGACTGTTTATGTACTGGAGCACTTTTCCAATTTTGTAAAAACTATTGAAAAATGTGAAAATGTCGCCAAGCTAAGCACAGTATAAGTGAAAATGTCGCACAGAATTATTTGCAAATGCGTTTAGACTGTGACTGTATGGCAGCACTTTTTCAATTTTGTGTAAATTAACTTTTTTTTTTGAAATTGAATCAAAATGAAATGACGATTTTCAATGTTCTGGAGATAAATTGATTCATGATTTACATTTGATTTGCTCAGACATAACAATAAGATAGCAAAAATAATGAAAGTTACAGTATTTGTAATAATATATTGAAAACGTTTAAAATTTCTTGAATATTTCATTACGGTACGGGAAGTTCCAGCAATTTGTCTTAAGGCACGATGCCATACACCACTAGTTTTACTTTTTAATTAGTAGAACAAAGAAATAATAGTTGATATGAATAACTTTGAAAATGATTTGTTATTCATGCATGATTTTCACACATGAGAACATAAATATTTTTATGATAGTCAAAGAAAAGAGAAATTCGAATAAATAAAAATAATACATTTTTAAATATTTCTAACTTTTAATTAAAGTAGTTGGTATTGGTATTTTGTCTTGAGGCAAGATACATGAACTTCTCTATATGTGTAAATAATTGATCTAATTAATAAAAAATAAATTAATTATAGAGTGATTAAAAGTATTCCGAGTGGATTTATTACACATCCTTGAAAATGAAAAAACACGTTAACTCGGAGTATTTTCTAAAAACAAATTTTCAAAAATCAACAATTTTTATAATTGAACCAGTTTCCGTAGGACTTTAATGATTTAGTAAATTCATTAAGACCAAGTAATATATCGTTATACCAAGTAAATCATCTGATTTTAGTTTTAACAAACGTCAAAAAAAACTACTCATTTTCTCAAACTTGGATGAATTTTTAAAATTAAACTACTTGTCGTAAGGCCGTAAATTTTCAGTAAGTTCTATAAGACTATGATATATATCGCCAAAAAAAGTTCCATAAAAATCGGCTTAATTTTTTTTCAACACTTAAAATTACAAGAAAACGGCTCGGTAGATTTTCAACTAAAGCTAAACAGTATCATTCCCAACTAATATCTTTCGAATAGTTTTTGATTTTTTAAAATCGATTTGGTAGTATTAGCTTAAATGTGAATGAAAAGTTTAACACTTTTTTCCAAGTTACAAAGAAACGGCTCGGCTGATCGTCGCACAAAATTGACAAACGATAATCCGCATCGAATACTGGCAATAGAATTTATCATAATATTGGAATTCGATCTGTAGAGAATTTTAGATCTCTCTTGCACTTATGTTTAATTTTGGTGAAAAGTACTCAATATTAGCGATATTGAGTAGTATCGATACCTTTGGCACGATACTTTTTTGGAATCGATAATTTGCCTCGATTCTTTTTTCAGTACTCGGTATCGATATTTTGCCTCGATACTTCTAACACTATACACAACTAGTTACTATCTTGTTTCAACTAATTACTTTTAATAACTCCATTTGTCTTTTACTATATATTTTTTTCAAATTACGTTCTTAATTTTTCAAGTGAAACTTCATAAGTTTCGTTTGTGCGGAAGTGCGCAGGTGCGGCAGACCGAAGAAAGAGGAGAGGTTGGAGGAAGTAGGAAGAAGGACGCCTCCTGTTGTGTATTAATTAAGTTTATTAGACTTTTCTTAATTATAATAAGAGACATTTTGTTTTTTTGTGTTTTTTTATTTTCGAAATTATATTGAACATCTGCTACCAGCCGGCGACTGGTGTGTCTGTGTCTGTGTGTGTATGCGTGTGAAACGATTTTTCACATTAAATCGTCGTTTTCACGAAAACGGCTCGACCGATTTCAAAAATTTAAAAATCATTCGATGCATCTCGATGAGGACTATCGTTTGTCAGTTTAGCGCGACAATCGGTCAAGCCGTTTCTTTGTTGTTTGCGTCCACGTCTTAGCGCGCATTTCTGAATCGATTTTGAAAATTCAAAAACCGTTCGAAAGGTATTGGTTGGGAATCGTGCTGATTAGGCCCGGGCCTAGGGCGGCAAAATTTGGGGGGCGGCAAATTTTTCAGAATGTCAAAAAAAAAATTATACGCGATAAAATGTCTCGATAATTTATTTCAAGGATTAATCCTGATTTTTTTTATAAATTTACAGATTGTTTTATATAAAATAGAATGTAAGTCGTAATGGGCGAGTGTAATCATCGTATAACAATAACATGTCTCTTGGTGGCTATCCAGAAAGACTTTTTAAGTGTTTATTCATGATCTCAAATGTCGTTCAAGTTTAATTTATTACCGCAACGATTAATAATTTATCTTCAAAATCTTGCATCGCAAAAATGGTTAGAATTTCAAAAAAAAAAAATCTTTCAAACTTTAAAACAAGAGTGTTTACTGAATAAAATTCCAAAAGTTTCTAATTTTATGAGAACTGTGACAAGTTCAAGAAAATTTGTAAGTGATGGTCAGCAAGCATTAGGTTCATCTGTTGTAAGTATTTTGATTACTTGTTAGTATTTTTTTAAGAATAACCTTGAAAAAAAAAACGATTTTTTTAATATTTTTGAGCTTTTCGAGTTTGCGTCAATCGACGTCAATTTCGATGTAATGAGCTTAGTAACTTACCGGATGCTAAATTATAGTAATTGCAAAAAAAAAAATCAAATTTTGCCAAAACGTTCAGAGGGCATTTAAGCATGCAGATATATAACATATATCCAAATACTATAAACTATCCTACGGAAAGTTAATTATGAATATAATAATGTCAGTTGTATATTTTTGTTTTTAGCCGGAATTAAACGCTACTTCAGCACAAAATACAGAAGCACAACCAAAACCTTCTTTATTAGAAGATACAAATTCAAGCAGAACAACTTCGATTTTTTTTATCAAAAGATGCGAAAGAAAATTTATTAGCAACCGATACGATTCAATTGAGTGATGATCCTTCTTTCTGGAATTTAAACGATGAAACACGAGATTTTATAACTAGAAACGGTATACCAACAAAATAATGTAACAGATTTAAAAATTCGAGAAATGTTTTATAACGATAAAACGAGATTTTGTTCTGAAAGTTTGTTCAAACGGGCTTTGAAAATGGAGAAATACAACGTCGTGAGTGGTTAATATATTCAGAAAACTAGTGGGGTGGGTGGCATCGTGCCTTGAGGCAAATTGCTGGAACTTCCCGTACCGTAACGAGATAATCGAGGAATATTAAATGTTTTAAAATAGATTATTATAAATATTGTAACATTGTCTAATATTTATAAGAATTATATAAACTGAATTGCAGAGTTGAAATTATTTGTTTAAAGTATATTAGAACATTAATCAGAATTAAAAAATATATCTGAATTATTTTCGATATACAAAAAATTAAAAAAAAAAAAAATGATACAAAATTTTTTTTTCCAAAATCAATTATTTTGTTAAGACAAGCAGAAAGTTCTTTGAATCAATTGAATCGGACGTTTACTTCTTTCAAAAACTGCCATTTTTTGTATATTTAGCTCTGCATCTCCGAAATCGCTGGGCCTGCTTTTGCGAAAAACTAATAACCCCTTCTCCCAATCATTACTAATTGAATGTTTTTTAGATCATTCAAATCGGATGCTACGTTCTCTCAAAAACTCGATTTCTATTTTTTGCACTCTTTGCGCCTTATCTCCGTAACTGCTGGACCTGCTTTTGCCAAAAACTAATCAGCACATCTCCTTATCAATAGGAATCGAATGTTTTTTAAACCATTCAAATCGGTTGATCCGTACGCCCGAAAACGTGGGCGAAAATTTGTATCCACACATACATACACACACACACACACACATCCATTTTTTCTGAGGTATGCCAAAACGTTCAGAAACCTTCAAAACGTCGAGAAATGTAAAAATTTTCAATTCCGATTTTCGGCCCATTACAATAACTTACCCTACGGGAAGTTAAAAAGGGTCGATATTTTGTGCTCTATGCTTACTATTTGGTAGAAGCGGTGAAGTAAACGCTTTTACTGGTGACGAATTTCGAGATTGGAAGAACTCAAAAGCGCGCATTGAAGCTCATGAAAACTCTGATTTTCATAAAACCAACGTTAGTCACTTTCGAGTGTTCAAGTTCGTACTGTCATTCAAGGTCGTGTTGATCAACATCTAATGAAACAGCTCGATAACGAAATTTTATACTGGAAAAAAGTTTTACATCGAGTAATTGCGATCGTTAAATCTCTCGTCATAAAAGGGCTGCCATTCAGAGAACATTCGGAACGAATTAGAGATCAACATAATGGAAATTTTTTGGGTTCTGTCGAGCTTCTTGCTGAATTTGACCCATTTTTACAAGAACATTTAAAATTATACGCGCATCCTGGTCGTGGAAATACCTCTTATTTGTCTAAAACAATTTACGAAGAAATAATATCATTAGTTCAAAGTAAAGTATTGAAACATATCACCAAGGAAGTGCAATCTGCTAAGTATTTTAGTGTAATTGTGGATTCTAAGCCTGATATTGCTCAAGTAGATCAACTGACAATAATTATTAGGTATGTACGTGATAATGGCGAAATTGTCGAAAGATTTTTAGAATTCATTCCAAATACTGGCCATAAGGCTCAAGATATTGAAGATGCTCTATTAAAATCTCTTGAGAGAAATGGTTTGGATATTATGAACTGTCATGGTCAATCATACGATAATGAAAGCAATATGTCAGGTGTATACTCAGGAGTGCAGTCAAGAATCAAAGCAACTAACCCCTTAGCAGAATACTTTCCTTGTGAGGCTCATTCCTTAAATTTAGTGGGAACTTGTGCAGCGGAATCTGTAACCGAGGCTGTCGGCTTTTTTTCTACTCTGCAAGAATTATACAATTTTTTTACCATTTCAACCAATCGTTGGGAGATCTTAGTACCGCATACAAGTTTAAGAGGGTTGTTCTATTTTTGTTACAAAAAATGCAAGGTATTTGTTTTTGTTTTTCTCGAAATATATTGATTATAGAAACACGCGTTTTTTTTAAACAAAAATTACAAAATCATAGAATATTAAAAAAATTTTTTTTTTTTGTCGCCGTCATTTGTTAACCAGGGGGCGCCAATTCGGCCTTGCAAAATCGATCTCTTTTGCGGTGCCACAGATAAATCCGTTGCGCATCGCCTGAAACAAAAAAAAACGAAACTACGTTGAAGAAGAAGGTTCAATCCAGTCCCCCTACCAAAATAAAAGAAAAAAAAGCAAGAAGGAAAAAAATGGCAGCTATTTTTTAAAAAAAAGGTGTTAAGAAGGGCATTTTTTTGGGATGAGAAGCTTCGCAAATTTTTTTTGCGTAATGTTATCAAGTTGTTTGAGGTAGGGGGACTAGGTATTGCAGTGGTGAACAAATTAAAAAAAAATGCAAGTCGATCCGACTAGCTAGATACACCATTTAATTTAATGTACTAATACACCATGGTGTTCAAAGGTGCTGACACATTAAAAAGGTCATGTGCATGACGTATTATAATGAAAAAGAGAGCAGCTGGCATACAATAGCTCGCGGAGCGATGAAAAAAACGGTTCAGATGATCATACATATAGAGATATATAAATCTATAACTTCGTCAAAAAAATAGATATTGAGATTTTTTTTTAAAATAATTCTAAGGTTTTTAGCTTTCATAATATCAAAAAATCTCAAAATCGAAAAAAAATAAATAAAAAAAGAACAAACAACCCCCTTAAGACTCAAAAGCCTTTCTCAAACTCGTTGGTCTGCTCGACATGATGCTTGTTACGCATTAGAAAAAGAGTGGTCTGGCACAATTATTGCATTGAAATTTATTGCCGAAAACAAATATGAAAAACCTACAACACGGTGTCAGGCTAGGGGATTGCTGCAAAAGTACAGCATTTGGAAACAGGAATACTAGTCGTTGTTTGGAATGCAATTTTGGAACGCTTCAATGCTGCTAGTAAAAATTTCAAGACTCAAAATCTAATTTATCATCTGTTTCACAAATGTATAGTTCTTTGGCATTATTTTTACAGGACATGAGAGATAAACAATTTTTCGAATACGAGGAAAAAGCCAAAGCACTTTCTGGGGTAAAAAACTATTATCATGACAACCATCGTAAAAGAACCCGAAAATTTCAGGCAGACGAGTCACAAGAGCATGAAAGGGTATTTTTATGTGGAGAAGAAAATTTTTGAATAAATATTTATTATCGAATTTTAGACACTTTAAGTGTTCAATTGGCGGGCCTTAAAAGTTCTTATCATACGCTCTATGAAAAATTTAATATTTTTGACTATTTGTCTGAAATGGAAACTAGAGAATTAAAAATTCGGGCCGATGAGCTAGTCACTAAGTATCCTGAAGATTTGGAAGACACATTAGGAAATGAATGCATTCATTTGCAACACCTACTCATAGAATCTTTTTCAAGTAAGGAAGATGTTCGTTCCGCACAAGGAATATATAATTTTTTGCATTCTAATAATCTTCGCGAAGTTTATCCAAATATAGACATTGCTTTACGGATCTTTTTGAGTTACAAATTGATCAGGAGAAAGGTCTTTTTCTACTTTGAAAAGGGTAAAAACATATTTACGAGCAAGTATGGGCCAAGATAGACCTAGTGCTTTAGCATTACTGACTATCGAAGCACAACTTGTTCAAGAAATTGATTACAATGATATGTATAAATATGAATGAATAGCTATAAATTATAGTTTTAGAAAAATGTGTATTATATTTATACTATATTGTTCATACTTAATAAACATTAATTTGTATTATTTAACAATTAATATTTCAAAAAATAAAAAATATATCTAAGTAATTTAAAATAAAAATATATTTTTTGTCTATTAAAATAAAATAAAAGAAATTTTTGTCTATTTAAAATAAAAGAAATTTTTGTCTATTAAAAAGGGCGGCTGATTTCATAGGGCCTAGGGCGGCAGATAGCTTAATCCGCCAAAATTTGCTAACGTTATCACTTTCAATTAATAGATCGAACTGCGCATTATATTTTTATCATATTAATTTGTATGAGGTGATAAAAAGCCTTATTACCTATAATTATATATCGATAATGTTTCCCGGAATTTGTTGCGATAAACACCGTGTTTATCGCAACAAATTCATGGAAACAGTAAATAATCGACTTAATCAATAAAAAATAAATTAATTTATGAGTGATTAAAAGTATTCCGAGTGGATTTATTACACATAATTCTCTGACGTTAACTCGGAGTATTTTCAAGAAGCAACTTTTCAAAAATCAACAATTATTATATTTGAACCAGTTTCCGTAGGATTTTAATGACCAATTACTCAATCGATATATCTAGTAAATCGTCTAATTTTAATTTTAACAAATGTCAAAAGAACTCATTTCTCAAACTTTGATGAATTTTTAAAATTAAACTACTTGTCGTAAGGCCGTAATATTTCAAGAAGTTGTATAAGATCATGATATATATCATCAAAAAAAGTTTCATAAAAATCGGCTTATTTTTTTTCAACAGTGAATTACAAGAAAACGGCTCGGTAGATTTTCACCTAAAACTAATATGTACCAACCAACTAATATCTTTCGAACAGTTTTTGATTTTTTAAAATCGATTCGGTTGAATGAGCTTAAATGTGGACGAAAAGTTTAACACTTTTTTCCAATTTCAAAGAAACGGCTCGGCCGATCCTCGCACGAAATTGACGAGCGATAGTCCTCATTGAGACATATCAAATGGTTTAGAAATCAAATTCAATTTTCAATTCAAAAATAGAATTGTATCCTAAAGTAATATTTAAGCTTTTTCTGTAGGCTCAAACATCTGAACTAAAATTATGTCAAAAACATGCAACGACTGAAGGCGCAATAAAAAATAATTGAATTACTAAAGTCGCTGTAAAAAATATAAAATAGGTGATAAAAAGTAAAAATTAGAGTTGTCACATTGCAAAAATGATTGCAAAGTGACAGTTGTCAATGCAACATTACAAAAAAATAAAGACAAACTATTAGTGCATGGCATGGTGCCTTAAGGCAAATTGCTGAAACTTCCCGTACCGTAACGAAATGTTCGAGGAATATTAAATGTTCTCAAATAGATTATTATAAATATTGTAACATTGTCTAATATTTATAAGAATTATATAAAACTGAATTTCGAAAATAAAATTATTCATTTCAAGTATATAGGTGAGCTAGAATTTTAGTTAGAATTAAAATACAAATCCGTATTATTTCCGTCATTAATTTTTTTTTTCTTGAAACGAACGAAAAAATTCTGCTTTCCACAAAAATAATCGTTTCGTCAATACAAAAAAGGGTTTTTGAATAATTCAAATCGGATGCTTCCTTCTCCCAAAAACTGCCATTTTTGGCACATTTACCACCGTATCTCCGAAACGACTGGACCTGCACCTGCCAAACACTAATTAGCACGTCTCCTTATCAATAGGAATCGAATGTTATATGAATCATTCAAATCGGTTGATCCGTATTCTTGTAAACGACGACAAAAATTTGTATCCGCACATACACACATGCATAAAAAAATTGATGCATTGACCTTAGAAAAATCTAAAGTATGGCAAAATGTTTAGAAATGATAGGGAGATGTGCTGATTAGTTTTTGGCAAAGGCAGGCCCAGCAGTTACGGAGATAAAGAGAAGAAAAGAGAAGTGCAGAAAATAGAAATCGAGTTTTTGAGAGAACGGAGCATCCGATTTGAATGATCTAAAAAAACATTCAATTGGTAATGATTGGGGGAATTATTTATTAGTTTTTGGCAAAAGCAATCCCAGCCATTTCGAAGATACGGACCTAAATGTGCAAAAAATGACAGTTTTTGAGAGAACTAAGCGTCCGATTTAAGTGATCAAAAATCATTCTGCTTGTGTTAACAAAATAATTCATTTTGAAAAAAAAATTTTGTTCCTTTTTTTTTTAATTTTTTATATATCGAAAATAATTCAGATTTTAATTCTAATTTTGACTAAAGTTCTAATATACGTTAAACAAATAATTTCAACTTTGCAATTCAGTTTATATAATTCTTATAAATATTAGACAATGTTACAATATTAATAATAATCTATTTGAAAACATTCAGTATTCAGTATATATATATATATATATATATATATATATATATATATATACGAGGTCTGTTCAAAAAGTACCCGGAATTTTCGTTTTTTCAAAAAAATATTTATTTATTCGTCTACATTAATGTGGTCCCCTTCAAAGTAGTCCCCCCCAGATATAATACACTTATGCCAGCGTTTTTTCCAATTTTCGAAGCACCCTTGATATTCACTTTTTGATATGTCCTTGAGCACTCTCGGCGATTTTCTTCAATCGAGGAAAACCGCCGTCCTTTCATGGGTCTCTTCAACTTTGGGAATAGGAAAAAGTCACACGGAGCCATATCTGGTGAATTTTTGCACTTTGCAACACTTTATTTCATTTTTTACGCAAAATTTAATACAAATTCTTTGACTTTTCAATTCTTCCATTGTAAAAATCGCCGAGCTCAGAAAAAACACGTCGAACCTTTAGCGACTACCACAGACAAAGTAAACAGTGAATATAGCTGAAAATTTCATCATACTTTAGGGGCATGTATACCAACACAATAAAAAAAAAATTTTGACAATCAGACACTCCAGACCCGCAAAATTTAATTATTAGTAATTCCTGGTACTTTTTGAACAGACCTCGTATATATATATGTATATATTTATAAATATGTGTACAGAATATAAATGTAATCGCCAAGTTGTATATATATAAGAAAAGAGAAGTCAAAAACAGATGACGCTTTCTGAAAAAATGTATATACTTATATATACTCGTATTTTATATACGTGTTTATATACATCTGTATATATATATATATATATATATATATATATATAAAGAAAATAAAGACGTACGATATAGATTTTTCTTTTCCGAGAATTTTATTGCAAATGGAAGAATATCTGAACGAAATATCAGATTTCTATAAAAGCATGTAAGTGCAATTCTTCATACGTATATACATACATATATATATATATATATATATATATATATATATATATATATATATATACTAGCTGGCTCGGCAAACATTGACTAGCCATAAAAATATTTCTGTAAAATTTTTGCTACAAAAATAACTAACTGGTTTAGAATCTAACAAATTCGATTGATGGTTTACCCACTGCAACGCATTAATCATATGAATGTTCCTGAGATATATTCATAGCAATTGCAAAGGCCAGAATAATCTGAGAATGATTCTAAAAAACTGTTGTATATTTAGATTTTAAAATTTCGTTTTTGCCAGAATTACTCGTTCTACTTTATTATTTATAAAATATGTGCTAAGCAAATATTTGTTTATTGTAATAAAATTAGGCTCTTCTATAATCTCACAAATCACTTGATCCAAATTCAACGAAAAACGTTAACAGAAAACACAATAATTGATAAGTTATCAAGCAATACAATACAATATGATTGTGCTAATAAAATTATTGTTATAAAAAACATTTTTTTCCAAAGTAACAAGTTTAGGTTTAAATATCGTATTGCAATTGTTTTGTGTCCTAAGATGTATCACTTCAAATGTTTCTCCTCGGCCAAAAGCAATATCGATATCGATATCGATACATACATCGAACTGTAAACATCGACAAGATCTGTTCAAATATAATCTTTTGATATATCGTCTGAGTAATACTTCATACGGAATTTGCTAACCACTTAAACGATATTACCCACCCACAACTCTACTTCACAACATATATATATATATATATATATTATATATATACATATACAAATATCTAGATGAATATATAATGTGTGTTGTGTACATTGTTAGATGTAAGTGGCACTTTGTTTGATGAAACGCAATGCATCACAAATATTCTTTCCCCTTAAAGAAACTCTGCAGCGTAACATTTATGTAAGGAGGGTTACGTATAAATAAAAGTCACACTGACTTGTTCGCATCCGACAATAATTTAAAACTAGTGGTATATGGCGTAGTGTCTTAAGGCAAATTGCTGGAACTTCCCGCACCGTAATGAAATATTCGAGAAATTTTAAACGTTTTCACATATATTATTACAAATACTTTCATTATTTTTGCTATCTTGTTATATCTGAGCAAATGATCAAATGTAAATCATAAATCAATTCATCTCCAGATTATTAATAATCATCATTTCATTTCGAATTCAATTTCAAAAAAAAATTGAAAGTTACCTAATTTGCACCAAATTGAAAAAGTGCTCCGGTATAGTCACAGTCTAAACGCATTTGGAAATAATTCTGTGCGACATTTTCACTTATACTGTGCTTAGCTTGGCGGCATTTTCACATTTTTCAATAGTTTTCACAAAATTCATTGGAAAAGTGCTCCAATACATAAACAGTCTAAACGCACTTGGGTAAACATTTGTACCAAGGTGGCGCTTAGACTGTGTTTAGCCTGGGTCGTTTTTTGCGTTTTAATCCGAAATTACGACAATATTTTATGGAAAATAAAAAAAAGATATAATAATTTTTTATCCTCAAAAGCAATTGTTTTGTCAATACAAGCAGAAAGTTTTTTAGATCATTCAAATCGGACGCTTAGTTCACTCAAAAACTGCCATTTTTTGCACATTTAGCTCTGTATCTTCGAAATGGCGGGACCTGTCTTTGCCAAAAACTAATCACCTCTTCTCCCAATCATTACAAATTGAATGTTTTTTAGATCATTCAAATCGGATACTCCGTTCTCTCAAAAACTCGATTTGTATTTTCTGCACTCTTTGCTCCGTATCTCCGTAACGGCTGGACCTGCCTTTGCCAAAAACTAATCAGCACATCTCCCTATCAATAGGAATCGAATGTTTTTTAAACCATTCAAATCGCTTGATCCGTGCGCCCACACACACACACACACATCCATTTAGTTTCTGAGGTATGCCAGTAAAATGTTCAGAAACCTTCAGAACGTCGAGAATTACAAAAATTTTCATTTTCGATTTTCGGCCCATTACTATAACTACCCTACGGAAAGTTAATAAACAAAAACTATTGTTGTACATAAATGACAATTTGATCATTCTTTAAATTTTTTATATTAATTAATTTATTTAATAGAAACATTTAAAAAGTCCATTATATGTTTTTATAAGTTTTTGCTATTTTTTTCTATTATCCAATTTATAATTTAATATTCGCCATGAGGATATTTTTAAATTAAATCTGTTTCGTCTGTGTGAGTATGTGTGTGTAACATTTATATTAAATTGTTTTTATTTTTCGCAAAAGTTCTTTCTTATTCGCGTTATTTGCAAAACTGTTTAAGAGGGAAATTGTGTAACTAAAAGTAGCACACTACACCCGACTTTTAAATTGGTTAGGCGGAGCGTCGAGGGAAAATATTTACTCAAATGAATACTATACAGAAATAAATAATATATTTAATTGAATTAAAATTAATGGAGATATTAATGATAGTGATAAATATTTATAAATTTTTAAATTACAAATAGTTCATATTTTTACAACAAATTTCTAGAATTTTCAATGGTTAACTTCTAAAATTCATTTTCCTAAAACTTTAAATTTTTTTCTAGATATTTAATTTCCTAGAATATTAAATTCTTAACTTCTAATTAATTTTTCTAGAATTTTAAATTTACTTTTTTATTTATTTTTTTAGAATTTCAAATTCTAAATTTCTCTTATTGCCTTCAATTTCCGAGAATATTACATTGTTGACTTCCTAAAATCGTTTCACAAGAATTTTACAATGTTTACTTTTCAGAAATTTAAATAGCCAATTTTCTTAAATTTATTTTCCCTAAATTTCAAATCATGAAATTTTTAATTAATTTTTTTAGAATTTTAAATTGACACAACTCTTGAATTCATTATTCTAGAATTTAAATTTTTGACTTCTTAAATTCATTTTCTAAAATTTTAAATTCTCTAATGATCATATAATTTTCTTAGAAATTAAAATTGTTACAATTCTTGAATAATTTTTTACAGAATTTTAAATTTTCTATACTTGAATTCATTTTTCTAGAATTATAAATTCTTGACTTGTTGAATTCAATTTTTTTAGAATTTTAAATTGACACAAATCTTGATTGCATTTTTCTAGAATTTTAATTTTTTGACTTTTAGAATTTCTAGAATTCAAATTTGACTCAATTTACGAGAAATTGGAATTGTTAACTTTTTGAATTCATTTTTCTAGATTTTCACATTGACATCATTCTTGAATTCATCTCATTTTTGTAAAATTTTAAATTGCAGACATCTTAAAATTATTTTCTAGAATCCTAAATTTTTGACTTCTTGAATTCATTTTCAAGAAATTTAAATTTACACTATTTTTGAATTCAATTTCTAGAAGTCCAAATTATTAACTGCTTAGACTCATTTTAAGAATTTTAATTTTAAGTTTTTAACGTCTTGAATACAATTTTCTAGAATTTAATATTGTTAACTTCTTAAAATCAAGTTTCTAGAACTTCACGAGTATAATTTAAGATTTTGAATCCGTTTTGGAATTTCCTCTGTCTAGGTTCATCAAACTCTATAGATTTTGCAGAATTTATTAGTTACATAATAAAGTATCGTTTACCCAATCCTTCAATTCTAAACTACTGTTTCATTTTAAATTTTCTTGAACTTAAATTAATTTTTTTTTTATCATTTTAATTCATTTCCACCAGCTCTCCGTCTATCGGAGCGTCCGCCTGTTAGCATTCAAATCATCGAAGATTTAAACTGGAAACTTTTCAAAGAAACTTTTTATCCGAACACATTAAGCTTTTCTTACATTAAATACACACACATATACATACACACATATACATACATGTATACATACATACAAATACATGTTTGTGTGTATATAAATGTGCTTGTGTGTGTGTTTATTCGGATTGCATAATTCCAGCATCAGTCTAGCTAACCGGCTAATCGCTAACAATTTATTTCTTAGAGCTATCCGAATTTATCTCGAAAGCAAGATGTCAGACTTAGATCTTATACATACATATACATATATACATAGATACATTAGGGTGGTACTTAATATGGATATTACGAATTTATTTGCTCCCAGGGGCTTCAAATGCTTCCAAATTGATAAAACAAAATGCTCTGAAAGTTTTAAGTCTTAATATTAACTTTAGAATAGTCCGCACTCCTATCACCAAAGTTTCTTGATTCTTTCTAAGTAAATACTTATTTATAAAATATATCAAATTTTTGTTGTATTTTTTTTATTTATGATCATATTAAGCAAATACAATATTAGTCTCAAAATTTTGATTCACTTGTCGCTAAGTTATAAAATTCTATAAAAACAAATAAAATTTTACCCATGTTATTTGCATAAGAAACTTCGAATAGAGTGCGGACTACCTTAAAGTTAATATTAAAAGCTAAAATTTTCAGAGATTTTTTTTAATCAATTTGGAACTATTTGAGCCCCTGGGAGCAAGGAGCAATTCGTAACAATCCATATTGAGGACCACCCTAATATACATACATACATATAATATGAATCTCCAAAGAACAAAATTGAAGAAAAATCAATACTTGAGACGTTTGGCATTTTGGTTTAAGCATCATCAGCAAATAATATTTCGGAAAAAAGTAATATATATATATATATATATATATATATATATATATATACAGAGAGAATAATATGTATTTATTCATAAGGATATAATACACTTGTCAAAAGTTGTTTCGAGCTGTCTCACTTTCTGACAGAAGTTGTCAAAAAATCAAAATGATACGGCATTATATATAAACTTTGTACTTGTATAAATAATTTATATATATATATATATATATATTAAATATATATTTATATATATATATATACTTCCAAGAATTAGGGAACATCCTTCCAATATAAATTACTCCTGAAAAGAATTGTTGATATCTAGAAACTTAGTTGAAGGTTCTGTCATGAAATTAAATGAAAAAAACAAAAAAATGCACATAATTATTATTTGTGTTCAAAGTAAGTATTTAATTTTGCATAAAAAGTAATTATGTTACTAAAATCTAGTAAGGGTAGCTTGACCCTCATTTTGAGGGAGAAATAAATGGAAAAAAATATATAAAAAATTAAAAAATGGGTAGATGTAGAGAACGCCGACGTTTTATTTAAGATAAGAATTTATTATAATATTGAACAACTATAACACATATTAAATTAAATTTTATACAATCTAAAATATGTAACAAAAGTTGGTGATAACAATTCAAGAACAAGAAAATGTTTAAATAATAAATAAACCAAGGCTCAAAATGTATAATAAATGAATAATTGTTCTTTTATTAATGTTTTTGTAATTGAACGTATGAGCTTTAAATTAAAAACTAAATAAAAATTCTATTAATTAATAATGGCGTTACGGTTAGCCTCACGGACTCGTGTGGACGCGAGTTGAAGTTCAATTTCTTTCGCTGAATCGTCTTTTAAATAAATTTTCTTCAAAATGTATGATAGAATCAGGTTAAAAATAAGTCTATATTATGTGTTAATAGGCTAATAGGTTTTTTTTAGCATACTTTAGAATTCACTAGGATTTTTAGAATTATTTTTATGTCGTTGAAGTTAAATTTTTTGCTAGTTCCACCAATATAAGTTTTGTCGCAATCTGAACAATTGATTTTATATACAAGATTTTTTAAAATCAATATATATATATATATATATATATATATATGTATATGTATGTGGTCCTTAAAATGGTCATTTTCGAATTTCCTTGCTCCCAGGGGCTCAAATGGTTCCATATTGATAAAAAACAATTCTCTGAAAGTTTTAACTGTTAATATTAACGTTTAGATAGAGCGCAATTCAATCAATTTTCGTATGGAAAAAGCATAGAAAACTTTTTGAAAATTAAAAAAAAATGTTTTAGGTATAACTTAGCTAAATTACATCTAAAAAACATTTTTAAAATTTTTGAAAATTTTTCCATGCTATTTCCATACAAAACTTTGATTGAATTGCGCTCTATCTAAACGTTAATATTAACAGTTAAAACTTTCAGAGAATTGTTTTTTATCAATATGGAACCATTTGAGCCCCTGGGAGCAAGGAAATTCGAAAATGACCATTTTAAGGACCACACACATATATATATATATATATATATATATATATATATATATATATAGTCAAATATAATATTATGCGCCAGGCATCGTATGCAACTGGCGTTTCCGACACGATTTAGCGACTGCATTGCACCAGGCGCAATATGAATGCGATTGAGTACTACACGAAGCAGAAGAATTAAATTAATTTATTAAAAATATTAATTGACTTTAATTAAAAAAACAAATTCATAAGCAGAACGATGTTATAACTAGTTGGACATACATCTAACGCAAAAGAATCTATTCACACACACACACGCACACACATAAACACACACACATACTTTTTCCAAATTTGGTCTCATTCGGTTCAGAATGGCTTGAAACGTCAAAATAATATAAAATTAGCGAATCGAATTTTTTGATGAAAACATAAACCAATGTTTATTCGTTAGACGGCGACGCGGCGCTTACGCGCTTTGACATTTCGTCGCTATGCTGTTAAAGCAGTACGATTGTTTCGTTAGAAAGTTCAGAATTTCCAAAATATGTCAAAATAAATTTTCCTTCAAAAAGTTTTTTTTTCAAAAAAAGTAAATTTTTGTCAAAAATTTGTAGTTTCTCAAAAATCTAATGTTTTCAGAGTAATTTTTTTTTCAAAAATGTTGAAAAAATAATTTTTGGTACGGGAAGTTCCAGCAAATTGCCTTAACGCACGATGCCATGCGCCCCGCTAGTTATTTATTCTAAGATTAAGGGCAAATCTGAAATTTTTTAGGAGTTCTCCAACCCTAACCTTTATATTTTTTATTTGGACTAAAAAACTAAAATTTGGTAGTTTGTGGTCATATAACATATCCTTAGAAAATTAGTAAAATTAAAATATTTAAATAATTAAAACTACAAATTATTTGTTACAATAAGTTAGTGCTTGAAATAATTAAAACTAAAAATAATTTAGGTCTTTTAAAAATATCCTAAAAATATACATGGTACAGCAAAGTTTGCCGGGTCATCTAGTATATACACATATAAAGTGTGTGTGTGTATGCAGGTGGGTGTATATAAAGTTATATTAGTCCTGATAAGCTTCTCATAACCAGCATGACTTTTTTATAGTTATTTTTTTTGGTTTTATATCAGGTAGACCCCATACGTTCATATCGCTCCTGACGCAGATGCAACACTACTAACACGTACGACGAGGACACTACAATATATATATATATATATATATATATATATATATACACTTTTGGCACCTAATATTTATATTAAAGCTTCGTAGGTAATAGGTGTATGATAAAACCATGAAAGTATCATCATAAAAAAACTGTATATATACGTATATGTATATATATATTGGGGGTTGGTTTATAAAATCGTTGACGAGGGTTCCAAACGAAAAGTTCATCCCTCGATATTTAATACTCTTGTCCGATTTAAATAATAAAACCTGTAATAAATATGAATATAAAGTTATTATTGTCAACGACATGACGTTAAAATGGAATTTTATGAGTGACATCAAACGGACACAAATCGTCGAAATGATTATTATGGCTTCATATATATATATATATATATATAATATATATACTATTTCAACTTATAATTATTATATATTTAATATTTTAATTATTATGAACAAATTTATACAAAACATAAAAATCTGGTACATCAAATCAATTGTTCATGTTGCGGCTCAATCTATATATGTGAAACTAGCCAAAATCTATTAAAACCTCTTCAACGACTTAAGAACAATTAAAACTAGTGGTGTATGGCATCGTGCCTTAAAGCAAATTGCTGTAACTTTCGCTATCGTAACGAAATGATCGAGAAATATTAAATGTTTTCATATAGATTTGTATAAATATTGCAAATTTGTCTAATATTTATAAGAATTATTATAAACTGAATTACAAAGTTAGAATTATTCACTTAAAGTATATAAGTGAGCTTTAAAACTTTAGCCAGAATTAAAATTTAAATCTGAATTATTTTTGATATACACAAAAAAATGAAATGAAAACTTTTTCTCCAAAGGCTATTGTTTTGTCAAAACAAGCAGAAAGTTATTTGAACCATTCAAATCGGATGCTAGTTCTCTCAATAACTGCCATTTTTTGCATATTTAGCTCTATATCTTCGAAACGGCTGGATCTGCCTTTGCCAAAAACTAATAACCACCTCCCCCAATCATTACTAATTGAATGTTTTTTAGATCATTCAAATCCGATACTCCCTTCTCTCAATAACTCGATTTCTATTTTCTGCGCTCTTTGCTCTTTATCTCCTTATCGGCTGGACCTGCCTTTTCCAAAAACTAATCAGCACATCTCCCTATCAATAGGAATCGAAAGTTTTTTAAACCATTCAAATTTGAAACTATCCTTACTTGTAACTATCTGGTAATTAAATATAATCCTAAGAGCTCTATCCATCTCCTTTCATGTTACTATATTTGTTTAAAATTGTGGATGAGAAATTAAAAGTGTGCTCTGTGTCTAATGTATATATGTATGTATGCATGTATGTTTGTGTATTTGTTGAAATCTGTGCCAAGTCGAAATGGCCAAATCCATCTTATATCCTCGAAATGTACATTTCCTTCGTTTTCCTTTTCCATAGGCAATACACTAATCTGTATTCCGCTAATAAAGGGCTTAAGTCAATTAAAAATAATAGCCAGACTTTATCTTAAACAGACGGATATATACAAATATATATATATATATATATATATATATATAGCTGTAAAACGATATATACGTATGGCTTTAGTATAAGTTAATCTTTTCTGGGTTTTGATTGCTGGCAATTTGTTTACTTAATCCCGTATTCGTTAATCTGTACTAAAAAGGTCCCAACAGACATAGAAGTGGATATATATATATATATATATATATAATATATACTAGATGACCCGACAGACGTTGTCCTGTACCCACATCTACATTTTTTTAATATTCCATACAAATATTTACCGTTTACCTAAAAATAATAGTTATTGTTTTTTAACTTACTCTTCACACCAAAATCCATATACATTATATATTGGAAATTCAAGTCTTTTAAATGGTTCAACAAATTCAGAAAAAATTAATATATATTAGGTATCCGCGGTAAAAGTACAATATTACCTCGAATTTTTACACCCAAAATAATTGCTCCAATAATGTTATATAATTTACGCCTATAATTTTTATAATCTCGTATCATATCTTAATTGGTTTTTAGTAATTATAATATCTAAATTACATTTTTCTTACTGATAATTTAATATACATTATTACTTTAGTTCATATTTTAAGTGAATTAATTTGCCCAATTCTGTTCACTATTCAATCTACGATCAACTAACTAAATATTCCACACCCAATTCCAAACAAGTAAAAATAATTATAAAAATATTTTTTGTATATGTAAAATTTTGCTTGTATATTGAAATAATTTAGTAAAGTAAGGTAAAACACGACTGCATTAGTTAAAAAAAATTTTGTAACTTAAATTATTTTAATTTCTGTCACATCTCAGCTGCTTTTCGGCAATAATAATGTAGTCATTACATTTTTCTTATTCATAATCATGAATTTATTAAACATATTCTAATATTGTCTAGGCTCATAAGTAAATTGAAATTTTTGGCAGATGAGAGTTTTCATTTGTTTTCAAAGCCAAACTGTGTCTCAAAATTATTCAATGGCAAACAATGATATGTCGTTTTTTTCATTTATTTCTACAATATAACTATATTTTCATAATCGCATATATTTCAAAAAATTCCCTTAACAAACTTCAGAAAAATTTATCAAAATCCGAATAATTGTTTAGGAGGAGTATATTTACATACAACGTTACAGAAGAATTTTATATATAAGATATACATAACTCGATTACAAATCTGGTATACTCGTATCAAATCAATTGCTCGGATTGCAACAAAACCTATATTGGTTAAACTAGCTAGAATGTATTAAAACGATTCAACAAATTGTATTGGATATGAGGTCGACAAATTAACAAAAAAGACAAAAAAAAGTATGTATGTATGTATGTTTGTATGGATGTATATATGTATGTATGTATGTATGGATGGATGGATTTATGTATGGATGTATATGTATGTATGGATGGATTTATGTATGTATGTATGTATGTATGTATGTATGTATGCATGTATGTATGCAGATGCTGATGGAAAAGATATCTTTGTTTGAATCAATATTTACCCTTGCGTGTTTTTACCCTAAAATATAAAGTGCGGTTAACTTCTATAATAGGATTATCTA
>NW_020539726.1:44683150-44708279 GCF_003426905.1 Ctenocephalides felis
TTTCAATGTCAAATAATGACATGTCGTTTTTTTCATTTATTTCTACAATATTACTATATTTTCATAATCGCATGCATCCCAAAAAATTCCCTTAACAAACTTCAGAAAGATTTATCAAAACCCGAATAATAGTTCAGGAGAATTATCCTTTCATACACCATTACAGAAGTATTTTATATAAAAAATATACATATCTTGATTACATATCTGGTATATCAAATCAATTGTTCAAATTGCGACAAAATCTATATTGGTGAAACTAGCTAAAATGTATTAAAACATTCAACAAATTGTATTGAATATTAGATTGACAAATTTAAGTTTTGCAAGTATATACATATATATGTATGTATGTATGTATGTATGTATGTATGTATGTATGTATGCATGTATGTATGCATGTATGTATGCATGTATGTATGCATGTATGTATGCATGCCTGTATGTATGCATGTAAGTATGTATACATATATGTATGTATACATGTATGAAATGTATGTATGTATGTATGTATGCAGATGCTGATGGAAAAGATATCTTTGTTTGAATCAATATTTACCCTTGCGTGTTTTTACCCTAAAATATAAAGTGCGGTTAACTTCTATAATAGGATTATCTACTTACGTGCATCGATATAAATATATACACACATATGCATACACACAGATATATAATATATATCTATCTATATATATATATATATATATATATATATAAATCATTATTATCATCGATGTTATGCCAGAAAGCAAAGCCAGAGTTATCTTTTTCCCTCCCTTGTTTATGTATGTTATAGTTTACTTTTTACTTCTCAAACTTCAGATTAAAATAAAATACATAAAGATTTTTGCCTACAACTGCTAAATGACGACACAAACTTAGTATCAAAACGTACAGAATGTCATTTAATAAGTTTTGTTCTATTTTATTTGTCCACGACTTGTTGGAATATTTTCATTATATATTATTCTACTCTCACCTTGCTCATCAAAAGAATTTTGTCTTATTTTTCTTATTCTAAAAAGAAAAGTAAAAAATAATGTTTTTCCTCTATTTCTTATTTAAAAAGCCGCCGGTAAAATAAATCAAAGTAATTACTTTATAATTCAATTTCCTTCTGATATTATTTTTAATGCGCCGCTTTCTTCATATAAACACCTAATAAATTCTATAAGGAAAAGAATATCTGAATAGATATTTACACACACACACACACACACATATATATATATATATATATATATATATATATATTTTATCAAAAAATGTGATTGTATAAATTTCTTTTAGACGAAGGAATAAATTTTGTAATTCAAGTATTTTTGAGTATATATGTGATTGTATCTGTAATAAGTATTAACTTTTTTCTTAGCCTGTAAATTGTGTAAAACCTTGCATAAAAATATCTGTTTTGAAAACTGAATAGTAAACTGTCTGTTAATATTATATAATGAATTCTATATTTATATAATACTAAGTTATTAAATTTTTCAGAAAATCAAAATTTATAATTATATTATGAAGATAAGTAAATGATTCTTTTTCAATCTCAAAGCAATTACTTGTTTAAAATATCAAATATTCGAAATTATAATAATTATTTAATTAACGTAACTATCTTTCTGTTGCAAAAAATGCATTCATAAATTTACAACTATTTTTTCAAATTTTTCAATTTTGAATTCACAAACTACCAGTTATTGGTAGTTTCAATTGGTAAATTCAATTAAATTAAAAGAAATCTTGCATAATAATTATTAAAATAAAATAAAGTAGTTCGTTTATAATTGAAAAACACATACAGCCCTAATTTTTCACCCTTGGAAATCAAAATGTGCCAACTCAATTTCATATTAGATTGGCACTTTTTTCTTGTTTTATTAATTTTTGCTAATTTTAACAACCAGATTACAACATAATCCATAAGTTAAAATGATGGTATTAAAAATCAAAATCAAGAAAAAAAATAGAATTAACGAAATTAAAGGAAAAAAATAGAATAAATAAATTATAATTAAAACAAAAGTATTATTAATGAAAACAATAATCAATAATAAATAATAATTAGAAATAACTTGTTTGAAAATTTTTCTGTGAAAAACAGAGAAAAAAAGATTGGCACTTACAATGATTATTGATATGTTTAATTAATATTTATATGTGGCATGCGTTGCAGTGGGTAAACCATCTCTATAATTGTGTTAGTTGTGATTTGTGATATACTACACTTTTCTACATTTTTTGTACTAAATTTTCTTTAGAAATATTTATATGGCTAAACCGCTTTTCCGGGCCAACTAGTATAAATAAATAAATATATATATAATATATATATATATATATATCCTATATATATACAAATATTATGATTTTGTGTAATCTAAAATATTCCAATTAAATTGTTACGAAACTTCGCCTAATTACTTTTCGACTTTATTAATTTTAAACTCAAACAAAACTTGGACATACCCGAAACTCAATCCATATTTTATATATTAATTTATACACTGATTTATATATATATATATATATATATATATATATTCATATAAATATACATGTACATATACATATACATATACATATATACAATATAGAATAATAGCCTTCCAAAAATAAAACTGTCAACTTAGTTCCTACCCACCATTTTATATGCACTTGGCTAGTTGTTCTATTTTTTATTGTTTTATTTTTTAGGTTCTTAATTTATTAAGTGGCACCACCATGGTGCCTTGTCTAGACACCATGGTGCATCTATTCTCATATCGTGAATATATTTCTCAAATAATGTTAAAATAATAATAATAAAAATGCCGCAGATGTAACTCTTGGTATTTATCCAGAAATGTAGTGCATCCAGTAAGGGAAACCAGGGAAAATTTTTATAACTTATAAATGGATTTATTGTTGAGTTTGTAACTTGGGGATGAGATTTGGCAACTTGTCTGGTATTTCTTTGTGAATTTTCACATTGTGGTCCCTAACAGTTTTGGAGACCTTGGAGAATTTTATAAAAAACTAGCAAACCCGACGAACTCCGTTTCGCCACCAGATGGTTTCGAGTGAACGATGAAGAAATTTTTTTTTTTTTATATTTAAAAAGGAAAAATTTGATTTTATTATATAACAGTAATGAATTTATTTTGATTACAAAAATGAAGTGTTTTTTAGTTGAACTTCTCTAAGTAAATGAAAGTGAATCCGCAAATTATCCGTTTCATTGAAGTGCTCTTTGGTAAACCACATTTTTTGTTTTTTGGTCTAATGTTAACACAAACAAAGCGGATGGTTTTCCAACTCGTGAACAGGCAACGTATAACTGCCCATGTGAAAAACAATGATTTTCTAAATAATCTATTTGAAATTTATCCCGCAAACACTAAGCGATTGGCCTTGAGACTTGTTATTGTGAACTGGAAATTGCAATCGTTTGAAGTCAAACGGAAGACCAGTCGAAATCATTGGTATGTCACTAAATCGCCAGCAATTTTCGATTGAATGGTGAAATTCAGTGCGTGTACATCATTATTCTTTGCGGCAAGACTTGCTCGTTGACTTAACCAAGCATAATTCTGATAATTCTCACTAATGTCATTATTTGAATTTTTAATTACGGTGCGTGAAGTTCCAGCAATTTGCATCAGGGCACGATGTCATGCACCACTAATTTTCTTAGCAATAAAACTTGCGGAGCCCGAGACCTTTCCAACAAATGCAAAATTGTCCAGATCAATGCTACAATTGTTACTTCTCTTGACCGAATAATAAATTAGCAAAGTAAATGAGCCGAAGGGGTATTCAATGATCTTAAACGCTTTTCGATCGTACAATTAATCTTTAAAAGGTCGAAGAAGAAGTCAAAGATTTTATTGTGTCAATTTTATTCATAATGAGTCCTTTATCCCCTTTGTCCCCCGGTGTCCTCTATCCCTCTCAGCATGATATTTGTTCAGATATTTTGCCAAATCCTCTTCATTTTTGTTTCAGACCAGAACTGAAGAGAAAAAGTCGAAACATTTCGTAATATTTCGCTTCGCAACGAGTAATACGTCTCTTTACATTCGGATTTTTATTTTTAATGCTTTTGGCATTTCTGCCAGAGTGGAAATGCCACTGGAATGCCAAAAATCGGAGGGAACAGTAATGCCATATATGTACATTTTGTATATATGCAATACATATATAGTAATATTACTAGTAGGCAGGTCTATGGTATGAGATCAACAATTTTTATCTACCAAATCTTTATGGTTTATAGTTATATACTCTCAAACTACATTTTTTGGGGTCTTGAATTTCAATTCTCTGTATTTTTTTAGAGTCAGATCTAATTTTCTTCGGATAAAATAGTCCTTTGTCTTTTTTAGCATATTTTATTCTCTGAATTTTTTTAACACCAATTATCAAGACTGTTTTAGTCAAATGATGACACGCATTCAGTGTCAAAACGGACAAAATGAATATCTTTTAAAATTTATCATTTGATATATATATATATATATATATATATATAAGAAGATATATAAATGGCTTTAGGCTGAAAATCTTAAATTGTGTTTTGCACTTAGGCATGTGCTCGAATTCTCAAGATAGTATTCTTTAGAAGGCATGGGCATCTATTTATGTATATATTATATATATATATATATATATAAATATATATATATATATAAAATATAAATTTTCACTATTTGTTAAAAGTGTGAAAATGTGTCCAGAGAACATGGTTTTAAATTGTTCAGGATTATTTAAATTTTGAATATGTTCAATTATTCTCTTAAAAAATAATAAAAATTTTCTCCAATATAGCAACAATCACAATCATTACAATTTGTAAACTGAAGCACTAACTCTACATTTAGAAATTTTGGATTTCAAATTAGAAACAAAAGAACCATACATATACAAAACCATCTTACCTTGCAAACGTTTGAGGTATTTGTGAACAATTTCTAGGAAATCCAAATAAATTACTAATATATTGTAAATGTACAAGGAAAATCTTGTACTTTTGTGTATTGACACTATTTACAGGCGTGTGTTGTAAATTATATGTGTTATTAGCCTTATTATTTAAATTGTTGTCTATATAAACTCTAATTAAGTTGTTTGACAAACCAAATTTAGGGTCTAATATAAATAATATAAATAAAATAATGATATAATCTATAAAATATTTTATAAATACAAATTAGTATAAAATTATACAAATGAATTGTCTGTGCCCTGCAGACTTTGAAAGAAATATGTTTTTCGGAAAAAAGAGTGCCACGTAGCCAAAAAGTGTGTTTTCAAATCAACATTTCAAAAACGTTGTCATTTTGAGTATCTTAGTAACACTTGCAACCCGTTTAATATATTTTTCTTAATAAAATTACTTTTTACAATTGAGTAATATTCATCTAAGAAATCCTAATAAATTTATTTGAGCACAATCTTTCAAAACCATTTGACATTTGACGTAGAGTCGTCATTGTTTCATTTTAAATTACGCTTCAACAATAAATTTTGAATTAAAAATGTAAAATTTCTACGAACTTTTGAAATAATTATTCACCTGACTTTGAAAAAAATATGATTTGCGAAAAAAAGAGTGCCATAAAGCCAAAAAGTGTGTTTACAAATCAACATTTCAAAGCTGGTATTTTGAGTGTTTACTACTCGTTTAATAATGTTTTTGTTAATAGAATTACTTTTTACAATTAAGTAATATTCATCTAAGAAATCCTATTGAATTTATTCGAGCATAATCTGTCAAACCCATTGTTTCGTTTTAAATTACGCTTCAACAAAAAAATTTAAATTAAAAATGTAAAATTTCTACGCGTTTTTATAATAATCTTACCTTTCCCATAATCTCTGGATTAGTATAAATATTTCAAGACTAAAACCGGCCAAATCGGTTCAGCCGTTTTCGAGTTTTAGCATACCTAACATAATATCGAGCTCCATTTTCATATATAAGACAAAATATAGAACAATTTATGAAAATATTTAAAATTATCCTCCACCGTAAATTTTAAAACAGCTTACCTCGAATAATTTCTGTCGAATTATCTTCAAATTTCTCATCGACCTGCAAAAGAAAAAAACAATATGTATTATTATAAATTTATCCAATAATGATTCTATTTAAATAAATAAATAAGTGACAATTTTAAATTTCACTACATTTTACTTTATTTAATTTGCAGATTTCATGTCCATGTATAATAATAATTTCATTATTTTTAAACTCATGATGGGACAAATTTTAGTCTTGAAACCTTTGCAACTGTTACATAATTTGATATAATAATATCAGCTGTATCAATTCATATTAAATAGGCTTATTTTTGATCTGGAATATGTATATTTGATGTCAAGATGTATGAATAAATTCTTGGCGGACATAACATCAAGAAAAAAAAATTATAAAGATTTTTAAATATCTTTAAATATGTTTTGACGTACAATTTTACATAATCATCAGTAAATATAAAACATAAAATAAAATTAAGAAAGTAACACAATAATTAATTATATTAAAATTTAATAATGTTTATATAGCTTGAACATAGGTTTTTAATTTGTTTCAGAACTTCTTTGAGTTCTTACAAAATTATAGAACAGTTTCATTTTGATCCTTATTTGCTTATCTATATACATCTATATATATATATATATATATATATATATATATATATTTATAATATATATAATATATATATATATATATAATAACACTATAAAAAGCTTTTAATTCGGACCTCGACGCAAAATTTAATAAAGTCATTCGCACCTGTGCCGTTGACATTATATGACAGGTATATACATATGTATATGTATACGAGTATATATATAAATATATATATATATATATATATATATATATGATATATATCTCTTATATATAAAATTCTACTGTAATGATGTATTAAAATATACTCCTCCTAAACGATTATTCGGATTTTGATAAACCCTTCTGAAGTTTGTTAAGAAACTTTTTAGGATGTATGTGATTATAAAAGTATAGTAATATTGTAGAAAAAAATGCAAAAAACATGTCATTGACATTGAAAATATTGATACACTGTTTGGCAATGAAAACAAATGAAAACTGTCATCTGCCAAAAATTTTCAATTCACCTATGAGCCTAAACAATATCAGAATATTTGTAATAAATTCATGATTGTGAATGAGAAAAAGGTAATTTCTACATTATTATTGCCAAAAAGCAGCTGAGATGTGACAGAAATTTAAAAAAATTCAGGAAATTGAATTGCTGAACTGAGATAAAATAAAAGTCAGTTGTAAAAAAATTAAATAGTGTAATGTAAAGGATATAATAAAGATAATATTTTCTCGGTATGGGCGTGTTTCATGCTTCATAATGTTACATTTCAAAACTTTTAGTCAAATTAGTTTTCAAATCTTTTAGTTATTCATAATTTTTTTTCCCAAAAAAAATGTTTTTTTCTAATATGTTACAAGTTTAATTTTTTTTAAAATAAATTTATTGAGTGTTTTTATCCTGTGTTGCTGAATGATGACACGCATCTTGTGTCGAAACGTATAAATAAAAGTTTTTAATACTTTATACCTTTTTTATTTCGACGAATGGGCTGCTAGTTACTTTGAAATAAAGATAATATAAAATGTATGAAGAAATTTTGTAAGTATGGCTAAATGCTCTAAATAAGCAAAACCAATAAAAAAAATTGTTATTGATTTTAGGCAGCGGTCTAATGATCCTTGGTTTTAAATAAGATAAGCAACTATTATTTTTGATGAGAAACTGTTATTAATCCAACAAAGTTTGCATTTAGTACTAGTATGTTTGAATATTTTTGTGTTTTTATTATATATATATATATATATATATATATAAATATATATATCGGTATATATATTCAATTCAGTTGTATTTTCAACCCCTTTCTGTATTTTCTCGTTCGACCCAAAACCTAAAAGATCATTCTGTGGCTAAGTTATATCTTATTTGAACAGATTTATGTTTTCTCATACTTTTGTATATATACAAATATATATATATATATATATATATATGTACAGATTTGTATATGTATAAAGTTTGGCAGCAAAATGAGTTTCAAACAAGTTTCAGATAAGTTTTCCTTGACAAAAACACAAAGGGGAAACTGAATATATTGATTTTACATACGACCATATATTTATACTCACACACACACATACAAACACACACACATATATATATATATATATATATATATATACGTATATATAAAGTCTTGAATTTGATGTTTGTATAATATGTTTAATTTAAGTTAAAAAGTCGGGCATTACATCAATAAAAATAGTATGAGCGTTTTTAAAAGTTTGTTTATTTAAAATCCATACGTTTCGGCTAGTATCTTAGCCTTCACTCAGTGTCTATCAATTTAACTATAAAAATTAAAACTAAATAAAAAGTATGTAAGAAGTTTCATAGAAAAACAATAATAATAATAATAACAATAAAACACTTACAATTTTGTATCTTACATTAGCACATAGGCCTATAGAAACATTGTCTTCGGATGGTCTATTAAATAATAAATAAATAAAAAAAAATTGTATCCTAATATAACATATGAAAACATTAGCCATGGACAATGTGGTGGCGTAATCACGTGATTGTTTTTCAAGGATTTTTGTACCCCTCTTACCTTTTGATGGTATTTGAAATTAAATCAACCCTCAACTGACATCTTATGTAATTTTAGTACTTAAAAAAATCGTATAATTTTTGGAAACTTTGCAAAATTTAGAATTTTTTTCAAGTTGTGGTAAAAAATAAATACACGTGATATCTTGCAAGAGCCTTCCCTCCACCTTGTGTTATTTTGTACTCAAGTAAATAATGGACAACCCCTAATTATAAATTATAAACAATACGAGTTTTATCAATTGGCTTTTAAACTTTTGAAATTGGTTCAGCCATGCAAAAACTTGGCTATAAAGTCTACATATATATTTTTACAAACAATTGTGTCAAGCGATTCAGAATGACTTAAAACGTCGAGAAAGCAAAAATCAGAAGACATAATATGTAACAACTTTGTAAAATATAAGAAACAACTTTATCTGAAAAGAAATGAGATAAGATGTCAATTTACGAATAAGTAGAAATGTTATGGTAACGCTCTAATGCGGGTCTATCTTCGTATGAGTTTGTGTCCCAAACTGTCAAAAGACATTCATATTCCTGTGCGATTTTTCTGAAGTCTTTCAAATATTTTTAATCATTAATTTGTCGAAAGGCAAGTCCAAGATTTTTATATCCATTAGTGATAGTATTATTTATATTATTAATAACAAATAAAAAAATAGCGGTTTATGGCGTCGTGCCTAGAAGCAAATTGCTGAAACTTTCCTTACTGAATTACAGTTTTGAAAATCTGAATTATTTTCTGTATTAAAAAAAATTTTTTTTGTTTTTTTTTCCTAAAAACAATTGTTTTGTCAACACAAGCAGAAAGTTTTGTGAATCATTCAAATTGGATGCTTATTTTTCTCAAAAACTTTGAGCACATTTTATTCGGTATCTCCGAAACTTGACCAAAATCTAATCACCGAAATCGAATTGAATGTTTTTTGAAACATTCAAATTGGATGCTCCGTTCTCTCAAAAACTCGAATTCTATTTTCTAGACTCGTTACTCCGTATCTCCGAAACCGCTGGACCGACTTTTGCCAAAAACTAATCAGCAAATTTTCCGGTTGATCCGGGCGCCCGAAGACGTGAACGAAAATTGCGGATACACAAAACACACACACACACAAACACATCCATTTTTTCTGAGGTATGCCATAATGTTCAGAAACCTCTGAAACGTAAAGATATGCAAAAATTTTCAATTTCGATTTTTGGACGGCTATAATAACTTACCCTATTGGAAGTTAATAATTTCAGAATATTTTCTAATAAAATCAATAGTTCTCACACCATTTTTCACAAGATCTCATAGACAATATGTAGGATACAAAAAATTTAATATTTTCTTCTGTGCAAACGTTGAAAAAAACTAATCTCACATTTCGCTGGATAGAGGATTCTAGTTTATACACAAACACACACACACACACATATATATATATATATATATATATATATATATATATATATATGTATGTATATATATGTATATATATATATACACGTATTTGTGTATATATCGGAAAATCAGTTTTCTTCCAATAATGTTATTGTCGGGGGACCCGTTAAGGTTTGCCCTGGAAGAATTAAGTAAGAAAATAGAAAAACGTATGTATATATAATATATATATATATATATATATATATATGGATGTATAGAATATAATTTGTCGAGCTAATAAACGCCGAAGCCGAAATGAGATCAAGTAACAGCTGTTCTTCTTTTATGTAATAAGTCCAAAATGTAGAAGAAGCTACATGTATATATATATATATATATATATATATATATATATATATATATATGAGTGAGTTCTTGAGGGCGATACATCAAACAAAGAAAAGCCAAAGATTTATAAAATAATCTTTATTTCCAAACGTTTCGACATTCAATTTAATGTCATCATCAGTGGATCTAAAAACAGTATGAAAATTAGTATATCTAGGTAATTATAATATATGTGGTTATATGTTTGTATGTGTGTGTATATGTATATATGCATGTATATATATATATATGTATATGTTTGTGTACGTACATATATGTATATATGCGTAGGTTTATATGAGTGTACTTAGATATTTTTGCCTATATTTTTTAATTATTTATTTAATTCTAATCTCTACTACCTTTCCTATCTTTTATATTTGGTTTGTTGTTAAGTGTTGCTGTTTGTTAATTTTTCTCTTATTGTATAGTTTACTTTACCAATCCACATATATATTATAATTACCTAGATATACTAATTTTCATACTGTTTTTAGATCCACTGATGATGACATTAAATTGAATGTCGAAACGTTTGGAAATAAAGATTATTTTATAAATCTTTGGCTTTTCTTTGTTTGATGTATCGCCCTCAAGAACTCACTCATATATTTCAACATCAAAATTAACTACTAAATCATATATATATATATATATATATATATATATATATATAGCAGGTCCCATGTCATTTTATATCTTAGAAATCTGGTCTATCAAATCAACTGCCTAGACTGCAACTTAATTTACATAGGAGAAACGAGCCAGAATTTGATGCAATGATTTACAACAACACAAAAATTATTTTAAAAATCCCAGATAATTTAAAACTATGCTTTCGGACCACATTAACACTTTTAAACATAATATAGACTTTTTTAACACGACTGTACAACAATTCCAGAAAAATTTGTTTAAACAAAGAATTATAGAAGGATCTTTTTTGACTATTTATAACAATTGGACAATAAATAAGCGAAATAAACTCATCACGTTGTGCGACTCAAATCTCCTTTATTTAGATAGCATATTCAAAATTCCTGCAAAATAATAAAAATTGTGCACTAAAGTTCAGAATTAGTTCCACAAATGTGTAAAATCTTGGTAAAACATTTAAAGAAAAAACATTTCTCCATTATATCTTCAACCCGTTTACGAACACATTATTTATTTGTGATTTTTCAAAGTGAGTATTAGGGTTTATACAAAACCGACATTTCAGAAAACCGGTTTTCGAATTTTCATTTCACTAGTTTTATATAGAAAATAAATTTTTGCTCGAATATTCTGTAATTTATCCGCAACTTTAGTGTAATTTAGAGTAGTATTGGACTGAATTTATTTATTGTTCAATTTTATGGTTAGGAAAAAAAATTATTTTAATTTTAATTAGTAGAACTAAAAAATAATGGTTTATCTTGATTTAATAACTTTGAAAATAATTATTCGTTATTCATGCATCATTTTCACATATAAGAATGAAAATATTTTTATGATATTCACTATCAGGAAAAATTTCGACTAAATAAAAATAATACATTTTTGAATAAAAATAATCATTAAATAAAAAAAGTGAAGAAATATTAGATACATGTTGATACATACTTGTTAATATCAATTTTAGTTTTAAAAACAATTAAGCTAAACATTTATTTCTGTTTCGAGAAATTTTAATTAATTAATTTTAGACATTCTAATTATTTTTTGTTTAATGAAATATGATTTAAAAAAACTTAGAACGTCTATCCAATTGCTACTTAGACGTGTCCTTTGTTTACTCGCAAAATTTTCTGAAATAGAAAATACACTCATATTTGCGACCAAATTATGCTTAAGTAATTGTTTTTAAAGTCTGATATAATAATTCTAAGTTTTTTGTTATTTAGTTTGTGGCTTCTAGAGTTTAAAAATCTTTTTTTTAAGTTTGAGTAGAGGAAGTTACTTCTTCAAGAAGAAGTCACACCGATTTAAATTAATATATATACTGATATAAAAATACAAAACCTATCTGGGAACCATTGCAGACTGATAAGATATCAAATGCTATTGAAACGATATGATTTCAAGAATCAAAACGCTTTCATCTATCTTTTATATTTGGCTATATTTGTCATTTTCCATTTATACAGCTAAAACCGACTTTTTTCACTAAAAAACCGGTTTTCGAATTCCATAATTTTCGCCAAAAAGCCGGTTTTTAAAACCGGTTTTTGAAAACCGACAAACCGACAACCGACTCACTGAGTATTATGTGAAATATGATTTAATTACAAGTTTAATGTTTATATTACACAATGCAGGGCATTACCATATCCTAATACCATGGATTATTAAAATCTTCTAATTTAACACTAAGATTAACTAATTGTAAGTACTATTTACTCTTTTTATTTTTATTTCACTCCGATTGAATTGTTTTAGTTTTTAATTTTATTTTTAGTTTCCACTGAATGAAGGCTAGGATTATAGCCGAAATGTATGGATGTAAAATAAATTATTGCATAAAAATCAAGTGTTTTATAGATGTTATTTCCGATTACTAGACTAAGTTATTTATATATATATATATATATATATATATATATATATATATATATATATATATTGTCGTGTGTTCGTTTCGAATTGCGGATGCGTGCATATCATTCAGGGGCAGGTCTGCTTACTTTGTATTCGCGTAATGACTTGTGTTATTTCATGTCCTAAGCTTTGATAAGCTCCGAGCTTAAAGCTTCCAACTTGCTTACTTTTCCTCGAACATGTAATTATAATATATATATATATATATATATATATATATATAAAAGAAAATTCTCGCCAAGATGGTGCCAAGAGTCAATAAAAATTGTTCTACACAGTTGTGCATCTTTTCACTATTATTTGTTCGGATATTTTTGTAAAAATGTGAAAAGTAAGTATCAAAATGTAATTAAGTGTTCTTTGGACTCTTCACCAGTGTTTCCCAAACTTTTGTAAACCATACACTGATTTTATCATAATTTTTCACTCCGCTACACAAATTTCAACTTCTGAATTATAAATAGTTGAGCATTATTATTTGATGTTACGTTTTTGTATTAAAAATAAATTCAAATAAAAAAATGCATTAAGTAACTTGAGAATATCTTCTGTGTAAAAACAACATTTTTGTTACATTTAATTAAACAAGTAAAGTATCATTATAAATAGTGATGTTAAGTTACGTATAAGTTACGTTTAATACTCGAGTTATGTTTTTACTTGGTGTGTTTTATTAGAAATTGATATATACATATGGTATTCTAGATGATGTTTACAAATATTAAATTATAGTAAATTTAATACACACAAATATATATAAAGAAAAGGATAAACATAAACTAGTGGTGTATGGCATCGTGCTTTATGGCAAATTGCTGGAACTTCCCGTACCGTAACGAAATGTTCGAGAAATATTGAATGTTTTCAAATAGATTATTATAAAACGTTGTCTAATATCTATAAGAATTATATAAACTGAATTACAAAGTTAAAATTATTTATTTAAAGTATGTAAGTAAGCTTTAGAAGTTTAGCCGGAATTAAAATTATAATTTGAATTATTTTTGACATAAAAAAAATTAAAAAAAATTGAATAATTTTTTTTAAAACAAGCAGAAAGTTATTTGAATAATTCAATTCGGACACTTAGTTCTCTCAAAAACTGCCATTTTTTGCACATTTAGCTCTGTATCTTCGAAATGGCTGGGCCTGCTTTTGCCAAAAACTAATAACTTCTTCTCCGAATAATTACAAATTGAATGTTTTTGAGATCATTCAAATCGGATACTCCGTTCTCTCAAAAACTCGATTTGTATTCTTTGCACTTTTTGCTCCGTATCTCCGCAACGACTAAACCTGCCTTTGCTAAAAACTAATTAGCACATATTCCCTGTCAATAGGAATCGTATGTTATTTATTTTAAATCGGTTGATCCGTGGACGAAAAAATGCAGACATACAAAACACACACGCACAAACATCAATTTCTTCTGAGGTATGCCAACCAAAATGTTCAGAAACCTTCAAAACGTCGAGAAATGCAAAAATTTTCATTTTCGATTTTTGGCCCATACTATAACTACCCTACGGGAAGTTAATTATAATAATCTGATCATTGACAATGCTTTTGAAACTGACATGCAATTTGCTAGAACTTCACGCACCGTAATTAAAAATTCGAGTAATGACATTAGTGAGAATTATCAGAATTATGCTTGGTTAAGTCAACGAGCAATTCTTGCCGCAAAGAATAATGATGTCAACGCACTGAATTTCACCATTCAATCAAAAATTGCTGGCGATTTGGTGACATACCAATGATTCCGACTGGTCTTCCGTTTGACTTCAAACGATTGCAATTTCCAGTTCGCCTTGCGTTCGCAATAACAAGTCGCAAGGCCAATCGCTTAGTGTTTGCGGGATAAATTTCAAATATTTTATTTAGAAAATCATTGTTTTTCACATAGGCGGTTATACGTTGCCTGTTCACGAGTTGGGAAACCATCCACTTTGTTTGTGTTAACGTCAGACCACAAAACAAAAAATGTGGTTTACCAAAGAGCACTTCAATGAAACGGATAATTTGCGGATTCACTTTCATTTACTTAGAGAAGTCCAATTGAAAAACACTCCATTTTTGTAATAGAAATAAATTCATTACTGTTGTGTAATAAAATCATTTTTTTCCTTTTCAAATATAAAACAAACAAAAAATTTCTTCATCTTTCTCACGAAACCATCTGGTGGCGAAACGGAGTTCGTCGGGTTTGCTAGTATATTATATATGTATGTGTATGTATGTATGAGTATATATGTATGTATGTGTATGTATGTATGTGTATGTATGTATGTATGTGTATGTATGTATGTATGTGTATGTGCGTTTATCTCCTGGGACATATTTACATATGACGTGTTAATGTTAAACAGGCAAAAGCAGCAGCCGAAGAGGGCGCTCCGGTAATTCCCTTGAAAATATTTGTTTAGAATTAAGTCACTCTTACATACATGTACTTAACTCCTCCTTAAGACTTACCATGCATAAATTAAAATCATACACACATAAACACACAGACATATACACAGTTTTTCAGATTTTGCTAATTCTTTTTAGAGTTTGTCAAAGGAAATTTTTAAGATTTATTGAGCGATAACACTATAGTAATACTGTAGAAATAAATGGCAAAAATAACAAAAAACAGTTATCATTGTTCGATATTGAAAACATTCGAATCGTAATCTGCTAGAAATGTCAATTCACTTGAAATTTGAACTTAGCTGTAATTTTGAGCCTAGATAATATTAGAATATAATTTACAAGAAAAATTTAATGTCTACATTATTATCGCCGAAAAGCAGCTGAGATGTGCCAAAAATTAAAATAATATAAGATACAGTCAACAGTATATGTTCGGCAGATGAAATTATATAATTCAGTTCAATAAATAACGCAACAAGTACAAAATTACATATAAATTATTTTTTTAAACTTATGCATGTCGCATTTTGATTTACTTTACTAAATTATTTAACAATACAAAAAAATATTTCTACTTATTAAAAGAATGATTTAGAATTTTGTTTCATGTGCCAAAAATTCATTTGTTTGGCATCGGATATGAAATATTTAGTAAATTGATCTTAGATTGAATAGTGCACCATATGAACCAGATTTTACAAATTAATTCACCTAAGATTTGAACATAAACAATAATGTTTATTAAATTATTAGTAAGAAAAATGTACTTTATAATTATATTTGCCAAAAGGCAACTAATATATCATACGAGATTATGAAAATTATAGACTAAATTATTGAAGCAATTATGTTTTGTGGTAAAATCAAGTGTGATATTGTTCTTTTACCGCAAATACTATATTATTTTTTTCTGAATTTCTTATATTGCTTATAGTAAGACCATAAATGAGTCAAAAAGGCAGGACATCATAAAGGATATTAAAAAGTATAGGATATGATATTTAAAAATCTGATACTTTTGAATTGTAGACGTGGGTACATGATAACGTCTGTCGGGCCATCCAGTATATATATATATATATATATACTACCATTCAATATATATATATATATAATATATATATATATATATATATATACAACACAATCTGTTATATTATTCAATTCACAAATTCCTCTCTCAATCAACTTGACATTGACCTCGATTTCGAATAAACCGCTGAGCAAAGTTCCAAACCGCCTGGTCGATGTTTTTTATCGACTTTTTAATCGAATCAGACAACACTTTGTCTCAACAAGTTGCCCATCATCGGGCAACACCTTGGAATCATATTAAATTTGCATATCATTGCGAATAGAGTTAGTTTGAGTTTGCAAAATCGAGAGTGAAGTAATAAATAATTTAGTGGGGAAAAGTGTTGGATAAATGTAAGTAGAAATAAATTATTAATATAATATATATAATAAATTATATATATATATATATATATATATATATTTAATTAAGGTTAGTTCTTGATGACTAACATTTATGGACCACGTGCTTGTAAGTCATTACAAATCATTTTGTACTTAATTTTGAAGAACTAATACTAATTAATGAACTATATATATATATATATATATATATATATATATTAAATCTGATAATTTCATTATCATATATCAAAAAGAATGTGCTTGAGGAAGGTCAGGACCAGAAAAAAAAACTTTACTGACGGAAATTCGTCACGAAAATTTATATCCGAACACACACACACACATCCACTTTTCAAGGACTCTACTGAAGAGCAAATTACATAGTCATCTAAAAGATAAAAAGTGAACTCTAAAATAAATTTCCAACTATAAGAGAAATTTAGGACTCTACTGACGTGCAACTTGAATCTAGAAAAAATAGGACTCTACTGATGAGCTCTACTCTAATGCTTATTAATTATTGACTTGTAAGATAAAAAAGGACTTTACTGACGAGCAAATTTTGTCAGAAAATTATACTGACGAGCTAACTGAATTAAGAAAAACAGGACTCTACTGACGAGCAAATTAAGTAGCAATCTGGCAACTAAGCAAACTGTATTGGGAATTGAAAGTTAAAAAGAGGACTCTACTGACAAGCAAATTAAATTATCAACTAGAATATAAATTTAGTAGAAATTCTACTGACGAGCTAACTGAATTAAGAAAAGCAGGACTCTACTGACAAGCTAATTCAATTTAAAAGAACGAAAAAGACATCTCTACTGACTAGCATATTGATTATTTATTGACTTATACTCTCATCGAACGATAAAAGTGTTATAATTAAAAATAGTGTCAATGACCTACATGAACAATTACATACGACGCAGTCATTCTTAGAGATTATATACAACATATTAGCACTCACACAAATAAATTAATTTGGTTCATAAAACTGTATGATATTCTGAAATTCATAAAGTCCCTTTACATAGAAATATCATATAAAGCCTTACTGTAACTAAAATAAGGCAGTTGTGTAACTTTCGTTTTAATGAACATACTAAAATATTGTAGGGCTGTGGTAGACCAGTGGTTTGATTATAAAAATTAATTAAAATCAGGATCGATTGGTAGAACATGTACAATATGTATGTACATTACATAGATGAATAACTTGCAATAGTTTGTAATATTATAAGTGTCCTACAGCAACTCCGCATACTTATAAGTCACTCATAAATTAATATATTGATTTCTTACTGATTAAGTCAATTATTTATACGTATCAGAAATTTCATGCAACTTGCCGTCAAGCCAAATGCCACTTACATCTAGTTAGTACTAACTTCCCGAAGGAAAAGTTTAGGTTTTCATCAAAAAATCCGACTCGCTAATTTTATGTTTTCTCGACGTTTCAAGCCATTCTGAATCGAATGAGACCAACATTTGGATCAAGTATGTGTGTGTGTGCATGTATGTGAACAGATTTTTGCGACGTTTTTTCAATAGCGTCTGGACCGATTTCAAAAATTTAAAAGACATTCGATGTACATCGATAAGGATTATCTTTTATCAGTTTTGTGCGACGATTGGCCGAGCTGTTTTTTTGTAATTTGGAAAAAGTGTTAAAGTTTACGTCCGCATTCAAGCTCATACTACCGAATCGATTTTAAAACATCAAAAACTGTTCGAAAGATATTAGTTAGAAATGATACTGATTAGTTTTAGGAAAAATCTGCCGAGCCGTTTTCTTGTAATTTACTGTTGAAAAAAAAATTAAGCCGATTATTATGGAACTTTTTTTGGCGATGTATATCTTGGTCTTGTAGAACTTACTGAAATTGTTTGAATGATTAGACGATTTACTTGGTATCAAGATAGAGTACTTGGTCTTAACGAACATACTAAACCATTAAAGTCCTACGGAAACTGGTTCAATTATAAAAATTATAGAATTTTGAATATTTGCTTTTAGAAAATGCTCCGAGTTAACGTGTTCGTTCGTTTTCAATGATGTGTAATAAATCCACTCGGAATACTTTTAATCACTCATAAGTTAAGTCGATTATTTACACAAATCGGGAAGTTAATGCAACTTGCCTTAAGGCCAAATGCCACTAACATCTAGTTATTATTTTTTTATTATCAATAGAATATAATTACAATTGATTTGAAAATGCCCGATGGCGCCGTCGTTCATTAACATATAAACAATTCGGAGAAATGTTTGCGTTGCATACGAAACACATCGGATGATATAAGATGAATCATTTCTAAATATACATGCATTATATATATATATATATATATATATATATATATATATATATATATATATTGGTGTCGCGCTGACCTGTTGATTCTTGGAAAAGACAAGTGCAAACTAGTTGTAAGTGACATTTTGCCTTAAGTCCAATTGCATGATTGCACTTTATGTGTTCAAGTTCTGATTTCTTTTCAAAATTTTGAACATTTTTTGAAAGTTCGAAATTTTTTGGAATTTTTGAAAAAAAAACGATTATTTTAAATTTTTTAGAAATTTGGAAATTTTTGAAAATTTTCGATTTTTTTTTTCAATTTCGAAGTATTTTCAAATTTTGTAAGAAATCGATTTTTTAACTTCCCGCAGGGTAAGTTATAGTAATTGCAAAAAAATCAAAAATAAAAAATTTTCTTTACGTTTCAGAAGTTTCCGAACATTTTGGCATACCGTAGAAAAAATGCATGAATGTGTGTGTGTATGTGTGTGTGCGGATACAAATTTTCGTCGACGATTTCAAGAACACGAATGAGCAATTTGAATAATTTGAAAAACATTTGATTCGCATTGATAAGGAGACGTGCTGATTAGTTTTTGGCGAAGGCAGGTCTAGCCGTTTCGAAAATACGGGGCAAAAAGTGCCAAAAACGGTAACTCAATTTTTAAGAGAACGGAGCGTCCGTTTTAAATAATTCAAAAGACATTTTACTTGTATTAACAAGATGAAGAACTGATAAAAATCATGAAGGCAGGTCTAGCGGTTTCGGAGATCTAGTAGAAAAAGTAAAAAAAATGCCATCTGGCGGTCAAAAATGATCATTAGGTATATGCACATCCAATTATCATATATTTTGTAGAGATTTTAATAATAAGTATAAATTTTGTTTACATTTCTATGGGTTCCGTACCAGTGTTTACCCGTTAGACGGCGACGCGGCGCTTACGCGCTTCGATATTTTGTCTCCATGCAGTTAAAGCAGTACGATTGCTTTGAAAAAAAATTCAGAATTTCCAAAATATTTCAAAATGCACTGTTTTTCAAAAAGTCTTTTTTTTCAAAAAAAGTAAATTTTTGTCAAAAACTTATAGTTTCTCAAAAATCTAATTTTTCAAAGTAATTTTTTCTCAAAAATGTTTTTCTTTAAAAAAAAAAAAATTGGTACGGGAAGTTCCAGCAATTTGCCTTAAGGCACGATGCCATGCGCCGAACTAGTTATATTCATTTATTTCATAACACTTTTCCTTCGGGAAATTAATAAGCTACACTTCGTTGGCCTATAATATTTTATGTTTGTATCAGTTCCCAGCAATAATTTGAATTCTCACTTTTATATGTATAACATTCAATTGATTTTATTAATTTTCAAAATTAAAAAATTTAAATGCCATGTGACGAAATTCGATAGAACTTTTTTTAGAATTGGGAAAACATTGATTAATTTTTACGTTTTATAGCAGTTAACTCAAAAATTAATGTATTTTTTATTTTCTTATGGATTAAGTCGATTTCTTAGACATGTCTAGAAGTTCATACACTTGCCTTAAAGCAGAATACAACTTACCCTTACATTTACATTTATATAATATTATTTTGCAGATCAAGCAAGAGTTTGCTTTACTCAGAAGCATTCCAAGGGGCCGAGAAATGGGTAAGCAATAAAAAAATTGACTTTTGACCACTAATTTATACCCTGTGACTCTCCAAACTATCTTGAATTACTTTATCTGCACTCCAAGATTGCTACTTATAGAACTATTTTAATTTAATTTTTGGCTCCAAAAATATCCCCGATTAAGAAAATTTTTCTCGATTTATTTATCATGAACCAATCCGTGAAGCAAATTGCAACTGTCAAGAAATTTCACATAACTGTCAATGTATGCAAATATGCCTCTTGAGTGCAAGAGGTTAAATTACACTTACACTTACACTGAGCTGACTTTAGAAATGTCTCCAAATTTTAATTTTTATGGTGAAGTACTGTTTGATGGCTACAAATTCCTAGCTATTGAATTTTGCCAGAGGTAGGTTGCGCCAGATGATCAATAAGTAACATATTTGACAAACCAACAAGTTCCGTCCAAACCAGATATTAGATTGTCAAATATCTCCCTTCCGCTTTTTTGCTCTTGGTTTATAATACAAAGAGGCGGAAGGGAGATCTTTGACAACCTTATAATTTCTTCCTTTCACAACCAAAAATTCCAATAATTAACTTCCCGTAGGGTAAGTTATTGTAATGGGCCGAAAATCGGAATTGAAAATTTTTACATTTCTCGACGTTTTGAAGGTTTCTGAACGTTTTGGCATACCTAAGAAAAAATGGATGTGTGTGTGTGTGTGTGTGTATGTATGTGTGGATACAAATTTCCAGTCACGTTTTAGGGCGCACGGATCAACCGATTTGAATGGTTCAAAAAACATTCGATTCCTATTGATAGGGAAAAGAGCTGATTAGTTTTTGGCAAAGGCAGGTCCAGCCGTTTCGGAGATACGGAGCAAAGAGTGCAGAAAATAGAAATTGAATTTTTGAGAGAACGGAGTATCCGATTTGAATGATCTAAAAAACATTGAATTAGTAATGATTGGGAGAAGTGTTTATTAGTTTTTGGCAAAGGCAGGCCCAGCCATTTTGAAGATACGGAGCTAAATATGTAAAAAATGGCAGTTTTTGAGAGAATTAAGCATCCGATTTAAATGATTCAAAGAACTTTCTGCTTACCTTAACAAAATAATTGATTTTGGGAAAAAAATTTTGTTCCAATTTTTTTTTTTTTTTTTAGTTTTTTGTATATCGAAAATATTTCGGATTTTATTTTTAGTTCTGACTATAGTTCTAATATACTTTACAAATAATTTCAACTTTGCAATTCAGTTTATATAATTTTTATAAATATTAGACAATGTTACAATATTTATAATAATCTATTTGAAAACATTCAGTATTCCTCGAACATTTCGTTACGGTACGGGAAGTTCCAGCAATTTGCCTTAAGGCACGATGCCATAATTGCCTCAAGACAGAATTCCACTTACAGCTAGTTTATTTTTTTAGATTACGAACGTGGTGACGAGGTAGTAGCCTTATTTGACTACTGCGGCAGCGATGATGATGAAGAATTGTGCATTAAAAAATTTGAGAAATTGACAGTACGCGAAGATGAATCCACATATTGGCTTAAGGTCAAAAATCCTAAAACAGGATCAAAAGGATTTGTTCCTAAAAACCATGTAGCACCCGCCGACAGTCTTCAGTGCGAAGAGTGAGTACCAATGAGTAAAACTGCTGTAATTAGGGTTTATACAAAAACCGACATTTCAGAAAACCGGTTTTCGAATTTTAATTTTACTAAAGAACCGGTTCTAGCCAGTTTTCAAATTTTATATAACAAACTAGCAAACCCGACGAACTCCGTTTCGCCACCAGATGGTTTCGTGAAAAAGATGAAAAATTTTTTTATTTGTTTTATATTTGAAAAGAAAAATTTGATTTTATTACACAACAGTAATACATTTATTTCGATTACAAAAATGAAGTGTTTTTCAGTTGAACTTCTCTAAGTAATGAAAGTGAATCCACAAATTATCCGTTTTATTGAAGTGCTCTTTGGTAAACCACATTTTTTGTTTTTTGGTCTGACGTTAACACAAACAAAGCGGATGGTTTTCCAACTCGTGAACTGGCAACGTATAACTGCCTATGTGAAAAACAATGATTTTCTAAATAATCTATTTGAAATTTATCGCGCAAACACTAAGCGACTTGTTATTGCGAACGCAAGGCAAGCTGGAAATTCCAATCGTTTGAAGTCAAATGGAAGACCAGTCGGAAACATTGGTACGTCACCAAATCGCCAGCAATTTTCGATTGCATGCGTGTACATCACTATTCCTTGTGGCAAAAATTGCTCGTTGACTTAAACAAACATAATTTTGATCATTCTCACTAATGTCATTACTCGAATTTTTAATTACGGTGCGTAAAGTTCCAGCAATTTGCACTAAGGCACAATTGGAGGAGTAAACAAAGGACACGTCTAAGTAGCAAATCGATAAACGTTCTCAGTTTTTTTTAAATCATATTTTATCAAACAAAAAAAAAACAATTAGAATGTTTAAAATTAATTCATTAAAATTGCTCGGAACAGACAATACCCGAGTTTAGCTTAATTGGTTTTAAAACTAAAATTGATATTAACAAGTATGTATCAACAAGTATTTAATTTTTTTTTAAATTTAATTAATGTTTTTTATTTAAAAATGTATTATTTTTATTTATTCGAAAACTTTCCTTTCACCATCATAACAATGTTTTTATTCTTATATGTGAAAATGATGCATGATAAACGAATAATTATTTTCGAAGTTATTTAAACCAGATAAACTATTATTTTTTTGTTCTACTAATTAAAATTAAAATAATTTTATTTACGATCTATAAAATTGAACAAAAAATAAATTCAATCAGATACTGCTTTAAATCGCACTAAATTTGCGAATAAATTTTTGATATTACAGAATATTCGAGCAAAAATGTATTTTCTATATAAAATTCGAAAACCGGTTTTCTGGTAAATTTAAAATTCGAAAACCGGTTTTCTGGTAAATTTAAAAATCTAAAACCGGTTTTCTGAAATGTCGGTTTTTGTATAAACCCTACTTATCAGTCTGCAATGGTTTTCAGAAAGGTTTTGTATATATTAATTTAGATTTTTATACCAGTGTATATATTAATTTAAATCAGTGTGACTTCTTCTTGAAGAAGTAACTTCCTCTACCCAAACTTTAAAAAAAAAATATAGATATATAAAAATATAATAATGGATAAGATTCCAAATGCTATTTAACTGATATGATTTCAAGAATCAAAACACTTTCATCTATCTTTTATATTTGGCTATATTTGTCATTTTTCATTTATACAGTGAGAACCGACTTCTTTCACTAAAAAACCGGTTTTCGAATTCCACAATTTTCGCCAAAAAACCGGTTTTTGAAACCCTAGTTGTAAAACTGTCTAACATGGTTAATTATTTCACCAGCTGGTTCTTTGGCAAGATATCATCAAGAAAAGCCAAGAAGTGGTTGATGAAATCCAAGTACCCAAAGGGAACTTTTCTGGTAAGGGAATCGGAGTCGTTCCCTTCAAATTACGTTTTGTGTATAAAATCTGGAAATTCTGACATGGGATACCATGTATGCAATATCAGAATTCAACCTTATGGAGAACACTCGTTTTGTATTGGAAATGAGGACAAAAAGTTTGATGATTTGAAGGAACTGATGGAGTACTACATGGGTAAATAAAAACACATTGTGATCAATACTAATAACGTAACCACTTTATCTAATTAACTTCCCGAAGGAGAAGTTTATGTTTTCATAAAAAAATCCGATTCGCTAATTTTATATTTTCTCAACGTTTCAAGCCATTCTGAATCGAATGAGAGCAATATTTGAAAAAAGTATGTGTATGTATATGTGTGTGTATATGTGTGTATATATGTGTGTGTGTATGTGAACAGATCTTTTGCCGGTAAGCGGCGTTTTCTCAAAAATAGCTCGACCGATTTCAAAAATTTAAAAGCCATTCGATGTATAGCGATGAGGACTGGAGTTTATCAGTTTTGCGCTACGATCAGGCAAGCCGTTTCTATGTAAATAACAGAAAAGCGAAAATTTTTTGAAAGATTTTGTAAGATTTTAAAACTCGTATATTGGTTGGGAATCATGCTGATGAGTTTTTGGTAGAGATCGGCCGGGCCGTTTTCTTGTAATGAAGTGTTGAAAAATTTTTTTTCGACAATTTTTATTATTATTTTTTTGACGGTAGATACCATAGTCTTCTAGATCATACTAAAATATTGCGGCCCTACGACAACTCGTTCAGCTTAAAAAATTCGTCAAAGTTTGCAAAAAGTAGTATCGTTTTTTTGGTTTTTGTCAAAATTAGACCTTTCATCGACGTTTGCTCAAAA
>NW_020539726.1:44709279-44746779 GCF_003426905.1 Ctenocephalides felis
TTTAGTTTTAAAAACAAGTAAGCTAAACACGGTTATTTCTCTTCCGAGCAATTTTGATTAATTATTTTAAGGATTCTATTGTTTTTTTGTTTAATAAAATATGATTTCAAAAAACTGAGATGTTTGTTGCTACTTAGATGTATCCTTTGTTTACTCACAAAATTTCCTGAAATAGAGAATACTCTCATACTTGCGACCAAATTACGCTTAATTGTTTTTAAATTCTGATATAATAATTTAATATAATATAATATAAGATTTTCGTTCGTTTACAATTTACATTTTTATACCAGTGTATATAATTAATTTAAATCAGTGTGATTTTTTTTGAAGAAGTAACTTCCTCCACTCAAATTTAAAAAAAATAATATATAGATATATAAAACTATAATAATAGATAAGATTCCACATTCTATTTAACCGATATGATTTCAAGAATCAAAACGCTTTCACCTATCTTTTATATTTGGCTATATTTGTCATTTTTCATTAATACAGTAAAAACCGACTTCTTTCACTAAAAAACCGGTTTCTGAGTTCCACAATTTTCGCCAAAAAAACGGGTTTTTAAAACCCTAGTTGTAAAACTGTCTAACATGGTTAATTATTTCACCAGCTGGTTCTTTGGCAAGATATCATCAAGAAAATCTAAGAAGTTGTTGATGAAATCCAAGTACCCACTGGGAACTTTTCTGGTGAGGGAATCGGAGTCGTTTCCTTCAAACTACGTTTTGTGTATAAAATCTGGAAATTCTAACCAGGGATACCATGTATGCAATATCAGAATTCAACCTTATGGAGAACACTCGTTTTGTATTGGAAACGAGGAGAAGAAATTTGATGATTTAAAGGAACTGATGGAGTACTACATGGGTAAATAAAAACACATTGTGATCAATACTACCAATAACGTAAACACTTTATCTAATTAACTTCCCGAAGGAGAAGTTTATGTTTTCATCAAAAAATCCGATTCGCTAATTTTATGTTTTCTCGACGTTTCAAGCTATTCTGAATCGAATGAGACCAACATTTGAAAAATGTATGCGTGTGTCTCTCTGTGTGTGTGTGAACAGATTTTTTGCCGTAAATCGATGTTTTCTCAAAAACGGCTGGAGCGATTTCAAAAATTTAAAAGTCATTCGATGTATCGCGATGAAGACTAGCGTTTCTGAGTTTTGTGCGACGATCAGCCAAGCCGTTTCTTTGTTAATAACAGAAAAGTGAAAAAAATTGAAAGATTTTGAAAAGATTTTTTAAGATTTTAAAAATTCAAAAACCATTCGAAATATATTGGTTGGGAATCGTGCTGATGAGTTGTTGGTAGAGATCGTCCGGGCCGTTTTCTTGTAATGAAGTTTCTAAAAAAAAAATTCGAAGATTTTTATTATTATTATTTTCTGACGGTAGATACCATAGTCTTCTAGATCATGCTAAAATATTACAGCCTTACGACAACTCGTTTAACTTTAAAAATTCGTCAAAGTTTGCAAAAAGTAGTATCGTTTTTTTGGCATTTGTCAAAATTAGACCTTTCATCGACGTTTGCTCAAAAACGCCTGAACCGATTTCAGAAATTTAAAAACCATTTGATGTTGTCTCAATGAGGACTATCGTTTGTCAGTTTTGTGAGATGATCGTTTCTTTGTAATTTGGGAAAAACTGTAGAACTTTTCATCCACATTTAAGCTCGTACTATCCAATCGATTTTAAAAAATCAACTAGTGGAGCGCATGGCATCGTGCCTTAAGGCAAATTGCTGGAACTTTCCGTAGCGTAATTAAACATTCGAGGATTGAAAATAATCAATAATTGTTTTTAAATTGGGTGATGAGCATACTTTATAAACAACTTATGTGTACGTTTACAAAAGTCCATTTTTTTATTAGATTTTATTTTGATAATTTAAAAATTTTTGATAATTTTTTCAAAATTATTTTTTTTCGAAGTTTAAATTTTTTGGAATTTATAATAGTTTTTTAAATTTCCAAAATATTCTCAAATTTTTGTAAGAAATCATTTTTTTTTTTAATTTTTCGAAATTTAATTTTTTTTTTTGAAAATTATGAAAAATTTCGAAAATTAGATTTTTTTTTGAAAATTTAGATTTTTTCATTTTCAAAATTACTAAATTTTCTGTAAATGCAAAATGTGTACACAACATTAAAACCTCTATAAAATATCTAATAATTTGATGTACATATGTCCAATAAACATTTTTGACCACCAAATGGCAATTTTTTAAATTATTTTTATTGAAAGTCCATAACCGCTAGAGCTGCCTTCCCAAAAATTTAATCAGTTCTTCATCTTGTCAACACAAGTAAAATGTTTTTTGAATTATGCTCCGTTTTCTTAAAAACTGAGTTACCGTTTTTTACACTTTTTGCCTCATATCTTCGGAACGGCTAGACCTGCCTTTGCGAATAACTAATCAGCATGTCTCCTTATCAATACGAATCTAATGTTTTTTGAATTATTCAAATCAGTTGATCGGTGTTTTTGAAATCGTCGACGAAAAAATGTATCCGCACACACACACACACATACGCATACACACACACATACATCAATTTTTTCTAAGGTATGCCAAAATATTCAGAAGGTTTTGAAACGTAAAGATATATAAAAATTTTCATTTTCGATTTTTTTTGCGATTACTATAACTTACTCTACGGGAAGTTAAAAACTGTTCGAAAGATATTGGTTGAGATTGATATTGATTAGTTTTAGATGAAAATCTACCTAGCAGTTTTCTTGTAATTAACTGTTGGAAAAAAAATTGAGTCGATTTTTATGAAACTTTTTTTAATGATATATATCATAGTCTTATACAACTTATTGAAATATTATGACCTTACGACAAATAGTTTAATTTTAAAAATTCATCAAAATTTGAGAAAATTAGTAGTTTTTTTGGCGTTTGTTAAAATTAAAATTAGACGATTTACTTGGTATAACGATAGAGTACTTGTTCTCAATGAACATACTAAACCATGGAAGTCCTACAGAAATTGATTCAATTATAAACATTATCGATTTTTGAATATTTGCTTTTAGAAAACACTCCGAGTTAACGTGTTCGTTCGCTTTTAAATATATGTAATAAATCGACTCGGAATACTATTAATCACTCATACATTAATTTATTTTTTATTGATTATTTAAACATATTGGGAAGTTCTCGTAACTTCCCTCAAGGCAAAATACCAATACTAACTAGTTTTTTTTTTAGTTAAAGGTGAAATAGCAGGCAAAAAATTGGCTGAACCCTGCACCAAGAAAAAACCTAGCATCTACGATTCTCGTGCAAATCGCGCGACTTCAAAGCAAGACAACTGGGAAATTCCTTTTAAAGACATCACCATGGATGAAAAATTGGGCGAAGGCGCTTTTGGTGTCGTGTTTGCAGGAACTTGGAGAAAAAACACAAAAATAGCGGTAAAAACAATGGTGGAAAGCAGTTTTTCCTCGCTTGAAGACTTTCATCAAGAAGCAAAGATTATGAAAACCCTGGTACATCCTCATATCCTGACATTGCTCGGAGTATCCAGATCTCCGAGTGATGGTAAAATCCTTATAGTCACCGAGTTTATGAAACGAGGATCATTGATGAGTGTACTGAAGGTGCCAAAATTCAATTTTGATAGGTGTGATCTTCTTCAATTCAGCAAACAAGTTGCCGATGGTATGGCTTATCTAGAACGCAAGAATTACATCCATCGCGATTTGGCTGCCAGAAATGTCTTGGTAGACGAAGACTTTGATGTAAAAATCAGTGATTTCGGTCTCAGCAGGATCATTAATGCTGATATTTACAAATCAAGGACTGGTATTTGTCCTAGGAAGATGGTCAGCCCCTGAAGCTCTCCAAAACAGATTGTTCTCCACAAAATCCGATGTTTGGAGCTATGGCATTCTATTGTTCGAGATATTTTCTTTGGGAGAACTTCCTTACTCTGAATTGAGTGATTCTGATGATGTCCTGGATGTAATAAAAACAGGATACAGATTGCCTAGACCTAAACGGGCCGATGAAGAAGTTTACAATGTGATGAAAAAATGCTGGAAGTGGGATGCAAATGAAAGACCAGATTTTAAGAAAATCTGTAATAAGATGGAGAGTTTGTGCGAAGAAGAAAGTTCTTCTTCCAGTGAAGATGACGATGACTGAAAATTCCACACCAAAAATACTATACTTGCATTTATTTTAGATGATGAAGATATGTTACGTAATCAAGTTCATCAGTTTTAGTATTTTTTAATTAGTTGGTAACAATTATACTCAAAAAGAACTGCATGAACTAATATTAGCATTTACAATTAAAGTATTATTATTTCCATTGTTATGAAGACTGTTTGTGAGTCCTGACGAGCTCGTTTAAATTAAAGAGTAGATTATTAACTTCTCGTAGGATAAGTTATTGTAATCGTCCAAAACTTGAAATTGAAATTACTTGCATTTCTTGACGTTTTAAAGGTTTCTGAAGATTTTGGTATACCTCAGAAAAAATTGATGTGTGTGTGTGTATGTATGGATACAAATTTTAGTCTACGTTCTCGGGCGCACGGATCAACCGATTTGAATGGTTCAAGAAACATTCGGTTCCTATTGATAGGGAGATGTGCTGATTAGTTTTTGGCAAAGACAGGTTCCGCCATTTCAAAGATACAGAGCTAAATGTGCAAAAAATGGCAATTTCCATTTTCCATCAAATATTTTTGTAATTTTGGATTAAAAATTCAAAAAATTACCCAGGCTAAGCACAGTCTAAGCGCCACTCTGGTGCAAATGTTTACCCAAGTGCGTTTAGACTGTTTATGTACTGGAGAAATTTTCCAATTTTGTGTAAATTAAATTAAGGCAACTATTTTTTTGAAATCGAATTCGAAATGAAATGACGATTGTTAATGTTCTGGAGATAAATTGATTTATGATTTATGATTTACATTTGATTTGCTCAGATATAACAAGATAACAAATATCACAGTATTTGTATTAATATATTTGAAAACGTTTAAAATTTCTCGAATATTTCATTATGGTACGTAAAGTTCCAGCAATTTGCCTTAAAGCACGATGCCATACACCACTAGTTTTCTTAACAGATCTATTTAAAGAGCTCTTCAGGAAGCACTGTGATAGCTTATGTGTTAATTAATATGTATCGTAACCAAAAATTTGATAATATATAGTCATTATTGAAAGTAAGATTTTTTTTACTAAAAATAGTTAAAAATTCGAAGAAAATGGTCAGAATGTGTCAAAATTAGTCAGAGGATTGTGTGAATTTGGTTAAATGGAGTAAGAAATCATCAACAATATTCATAACCTATCAATACTAATCAGACTTAGTTATAAGTTGTCAGAACTGGTTAAAAATATATTTAAAATAGTCATCATTTGTTATGTATGGCCAGAAGTTGTCCATCATAAACAAGATTTGTTGAAAATAGTCAGCAGATGTCAAATTGTTACATATAGTTACAATTCGTTTAAAATAGTTATGAATTATTGAGGATATCCAAAATGAGTCAAAATAGTCTGAATGTGTTGAAAATAGTCAGAGAAATAGACCGAGCTTGTCAAAGTAAAGTTCGGAATTTGTCTACGACATTCAGAATTCATTAAAAGTAGACAAAATTTATCAGAAATGGTCAGAATATCTCAAAAAATAGTTGTCAACATTAGAACTCATCAAAAACAGTCAGAGGTCGTCAGCAACAGTAATCAAAAGATATCAATAGTCAGAAATCTTCATAAATAGCCAAATTCTGTCGGAAGACCTCAATAATCATAATTTGTCAAAAACAGTCTAATGTTATCAAAAGTAGTCAAAATGTGTAAATATAAGTAAAATTTGTTAATAATATATACAACTGGCTCGTGGGCAATATTATTCATCCATAAAAAAATATTTGTAACCTTTCCGTCGCCAATATAGAAAATGTTTTGAAAATGTTTGAGCGGATTTGATTGGACTACTAAAATCACTATTATGAAATAAGGATTTCATGATGGAAGGGTAAAAATTTTTGTTGAATTGTATTGTATATGAATAAAGAATACTTTTCGTATACCGAATAAAAAAAATCAAAATAATGAAAACTAATCCCAAAACAAACAAAAAATGCGTTGGGTAACCCTTGTTAAAAATACATTGTATTTTGGAGTAAAATTTAAGCTTTTTCAAAATTGTAAAAAAATCTGAATCAAAATTTTATGACTTATTATTACTAAATTATGATTACTAAAATAAATATTACAAAATAAGGGTTTGTGATAAGAGTTTGAAATTTCGAGGCTGTATTACGAATTATGAAAAAATAAAATGAAAAAAATGGACACGCAAACTAAAAGATAAATTTTAACGCGATTTAATACTTCTCCTAAACGGTTATTCGAATTTTGATAATTCTTTTTAGAGTTTGTCAAAGAAATGTTTTAAGATTTAATGAACGATAAAACTATAGTAATATTGTAGAAATAAATGGCAAAAATCACAAAGACAATCATTTATCATTGTTTGACATTGAAAACATTTGAACTATCATCTGCTAGAAATATTAATTCCTTCGAAATTTGAATATAGCTGAAAGTATGAGCCTAGATAATATTAGAATATAATTTACAGGAAAAATGTAATGTCTACATTATTATTACCGAAAAGCAGCTGAGAAGTGCCAGAAATTAAAATAATATAAGATACAGTCAACAGTATATATTTGGCAGATGAAATTATATAATTCATTTTAATAAATAGCACAATATATACATTATTTTTTTAAACTTTTGCACGTCGCATTTTGGTTTACTTTACTAAGTTATTGAACAATACAAAAAATATTTCTACTTATTAAAAAAATAATTAGAATTTTGTTTAATGTATCAAACATTCATTTCTTTGGCATATGGATATGGAATATTTAGCAAGTTGATCTTAGATTGAATAGTGCACATATGAACTAGATTTTACAAATTAATTCACCTAAGATTTGAACATAAACAATAATGTTTATTAAATTATTAGTAAGAAAAATGTACTTTAGAAATTATAATTGTCAAAAAGCGACTAATATATCGTACGAGATTATGAAAATTATATACTAAATTATTGAAGTAATTTTGTTGTGTGATAAAATCAAGTGTGATATTGTTGTTTTACCGCAGGTAATATATTATTTTTTCTGAATTTTTTATACTGCTTATGCCAAGACCATAAATGAATTACAAAGGCAGGTCATTAAATAGGATATGAAAAAGTATAGGATAAGATATTAAAAAATTTGGAACTTTTGAATTGTTGACGTGAGTACAGGACAACGTCTGTTGGGTCATCTAGTGTATATATATATATATATATATATATATATATAAATATATCTTCCCAAATTGTACCACATTCAGCATAAGCATCAGGGGCGTCTTCGGTGTGCTCCCGAACCTTTGTATTTAATTCGTAAAAGCGCCCCCCCTCAATATGATATGATATAATGGCGACTGTGTGCTGACTGGCTGTTATGGTGTCTTAATATCATGTCATTATCTAATTTTAATCTTGATTAATTATAGACACTTATCCCTGCGTATGCCCATTACCGACACCAACACTAGGCTATAGTCATGGGTCTGGAGAAATTGATTTTACGAGTATATATATATATATATATATATATATATATATATATATATATATAGGGTGGTCCTTAAAATGGTCAGTTTCAAATTTCCTTGCACCCAGGGGCTCAAATGGTTCCAAATTGATAAAAAACAATTCTCTGAAAGTTTCAGTTCTTAATACTCATTTTTAAATAGTGCGCAATTCAATCAAACATCGTACGGAAAGAGCATGGAAAAATTTTTGAAAATTAAAAAAAAAAAGTTTTAGGTATCGAACTTATCGATGAATGAGTTTTATTCATTTATTTGTTCACTAAATTACACCTGAAAAACATTTTTAAAATGTTTGAAAAATTTTCCATGCTATTTCCATACAAAACTTTGATTGAATCGCGCTCTATCTAAACGTTAATATTAAGAGCTAAAACTTTCAGAGAATTGTTTTTTATCTATTTGGAACCATTTGAGCATATATATATATATATATATATATATATATATATATATATATATATATATATATATATATATATAAATATTAAATTAAAAAATCCATCCACTTTTTTATTTGTTTTAAGTATAATAACTTATAAATTACACATAAACTAATATATTGCTCTCTAAGTCAATTATTACATATTTGCCTTTAGACAAAACGCCACTTACACCTACTTAACTTCTCGAAGGAGACGTTTATGCTTTCATCAATGAATCTGATTCGATAATATTATATATTCTCGACGTTTCAAGCCATTCTGAATCCAATGAGACTAACATTTGAAAAAAGTATGTGTGTGTGTGCGCGTGTGTGTGAACGAATTTTTTTGCCGTAAATTGACGTTTTCTCAAAAACGGCTGGACCGATTTCAAAAATTTAAAAGCCATTAGATGTATCTCGATGAGGACTAGCGTTTCTCACTTTTGTGTGATGATCGACCGGGCCGTTTCTTTGTGAATCGCAGAAAAGTGAAAAAATTTTCGTCCACGTCTTAGCTCACAATTTTGAATCAATTTTGAAAATGCAAAAACCGTTCGATAGATTTTGGTTGGGAATCGTGCTAATTAGTTTTTGGTAAAGATCGGCCGGGCTGTTTTCTTGTAATAAAGTTTAAAAAAAAATCGACGATTTTTATGATTTTTTTTTACGGTAGATATCATAGTCTTGTAGAGCATACTAAAATATTACGGACCTCGTTTAATTTCAAAAATTCTTCAAAGTTTGCAAAAATTGGTATCGTTTTTTTGGCATCTGTTAAAATTAGACCTTCGATCGACGTTTTCTCAAAAACGCCTGAACCGATTTCAGAAATTTAAAAGCCATTTGATGTATCTCAATGAGGATTATCGTTTGTCAGTTTTGTGAGATGATCAGCCAAGCCGTTTCTTTGTAATTTGGAAAAAAGTGTTAAACTTTTTGTCCACATTTAAGCGCATACTACCAAATCGATTTTAAAAAATCAAAAACTGTTCGGAAGATATTATTTGGGAATGATACTGATTAGTTTTAGGTGAAAATCTACCGAGCCGTTTTCTTGTAATTAACTGTTGAAAAAAAAAATTTTAGCTGATTTTTATGGAACATTTTTAACGATATATATCATGGTCTTATAGAGCTTACTGAAATATAACGGCCTTAAGACAAGTAGTTTAATTTTAAAAATTCATCAAAGTTTGAGAAAATGAGTAGTTTGTTTGACGTTTGTTAAAATTAAAATTTTACGATTCACTTGGTATAACAATAGAGTACTTGGTCTTAAAGAACATACTAAACCATTAAAGTTCTACGGAAACTGGTTCAATTATAAAAATTGTTGGTTTGTGAAAATTTGCTCTTAGAAAATACTCCAAGTTAATGTGTTCGTTCGTTTTCAATTATTTGTAATAAATGCACTCGAAATACTTTTAATCACTCCTAAATTAATTTATTTATGCCCGAATATTTATTCGAATATTCGGGAAGTTCATGCAACTTGCCTCAAGGCAAAATACCAATACCAACTAGTTAAATTTTCATTTTAACATTTATTAAAAAGTGAAAATTTACTATGTCAATTTTTTCGCAATTATCAAAACAAATAACACAAATCGCTGACTTGGATTTTCCGCAAAATCAGCAAAAATCGAGTTACCCAATTCGCAAACAAAACATGAACACATATATATCGCGAACAAAAAATAACATTCGCCAAAACGATTTAATAAATTGTTATGAACAATTCGGTTTAATTAAGTAATTAAATTTGTTTAACAATTTTGTGAATTTTGTGCAAGAAGACATCATGAAAACTTTGGTGTTGTGTTTGTTGGTGCTCGTCGTTGCAGTTCGGGTGAGTTTTTGGAAAAAATGTTTAAAAAAATCTGACACTTATTGTTTTACTTAAGTCAACGTACTTTTTAAAATTATTTCCGCCTTTTGGCAAGTTACAGTAGCTCGCCAATTGGGAGTGTCGGAAATAAATTTAAATCCAAAAAAAATTTTTCGACACCAATACAAGGATGATCAGTTGAATTTCAAATTAAATTTTGTAGCTCAAAGTTTTTGAATTCATGGACAAATTGAGACAATAAGCCAACAATTTTTTTGAATTATTTTCTAAAGCAATTTGCCTTTTGGCAATTTGCTGCAGATTTCCAAATAGTAATAAAGTTAAAAACTAATTATAAATATATTGTTATTGACGACATGATGTTTGGCACTAGTTTTATTTTTTAACTTTCAAATCAATTTTATGTTTTGAATTTTTTTTAATTAGTGGACAAATTGAGACAATAAACCAACAACTTTCTCAAATTGTCTTCGAGTGTGATTTGCCTATTGGCAAGTTGCTACAGGTAATCAGTAGAAGTCAAAAACTAATTATAAATCTAATGATTTTTTTAAAGACGATATGAAGTTTGGCACTAGTTTTATTTTTAATTTTCAAATCAATTCTATATTTGGAATTTTTTTGACTTAATGTACAAATTGAGACAATAAACCAAAAATTTCTTTAAATTGTCTTCTGGTGCGATTTGCCTATCGGCAAGTTACTGCAAATTGCTATTTAGTAATAAAGCCAAAAACTAATTATAAATCTAATGATTTTTTTTTATTGACGATATTAAGTTTAGCACTAGTTTTATTTTTTAATTTTCAAATCAATTTTATATTATAATTATTGTACAAATTGAGACAATAAACCAACAATTTCTTTAAATTGTCTTCGGGTACGATTTGACTGTTGGCAAGTTGCTGCAAGTTGCCAATTAGTAGAAGTCAAAAACTAATTATCAATTCAATCATTTTTTATTGGCGATATGAAGTTTGGCACTAGTTTTATTTTTTAATTTTCAAATCAATTTTATATTTTGATTTTTTTTAATTATTGTACAAATTGAGACAATAAACCAACAATTTCTTTAAATTGTCTTCTGGTGCGATTTGCCTATTGGCAAGTTGCCTCAAGTTGTTAATTAGTGATAAATTAAAAAATAAATTTAAATAGAATAATTTTATTTGACACCAGTATAAAAAATGGCACTACTTTTAGCATAATTTTATTAAGTTTAATAACAAAATGAGACAATGAGCAACGAATTTTTTAAATCGATTTACCTATTGGTAAGTTGCTGTAACATGCCAATTAGCCATCAGGTCAAAAATAAATTTTAATTTGTACTAGCCTTGATATGTAGTTTTTGGGATTAATATTAATATAAAATAATATAATACGTAAATAATTTTTGAAGAATAACTTCTTTAGGCGCGACTAGGGGGTAAATCCGTACAAATGCAACGGAAGTGCGTAACGACAAATAAGATATGATAAGTGTCTGAATGCCTGAATCAGAAGAATATTTTATCCTGTTTCTTTGTAATTATTTCTTATTATTCGTAGTTTGTATAAATCTTTGACGCTATTGAAATGAAAAATATTTTTTAGATAAGGCAGATATTACAGCTGTTCAAAGAATGAGATTATATCGCAAAAAAGGTATGCTAATTTTAATTACACGAAGTTCTTCAAACACAATTATTACATGATGTGCAAAATTGTGAAAAAAATATTTGTTTAGGCGTTGTTTAACATATAAATCAGCAATTACTTCATTTCTCTAATGAAGGTTCAAGTCCTAAATGCTAATTACAATGACAAACCGATCATGTCATATTTGAAGTATGTCTTTAATTACATTATTATTTTTAAATATTATACATATTTTTAATGCTATTATAAATATATAATTTATAATTTATCATTATATAAATGTGTATAATAGTTGACACTAATAAATGTGTGCATCACGAGTGATACCATATTACTAATAGACATTATTCAAAATTATTATATAATTTTACTTAAATGCCATCTTGTACAGTAGCAAATGAAATTTACTTCAATCGCGAGTGAAGCTTACGCGCTTTTTTAAAAAAAAAAAATTTCATATTCGATTTGCCTATCGACAAGTTGTTCTAGCTTGCTAATTAGTAGTGAAGTAAAAATAAATTTACTGCAATTTTTGCAAACTTAAAACCATTCTTCTACCTTGTTTTCTCATATTTCTGAAAACTTGTACTAAAGAACTAAAGTCATTGTTTTGAAAAATTCAAACCCAATCTTTGTTTGCTACAACCTTGTAATACAACCACAATTTCTTCACTGCCAAAACTATGCTCATCTTCAAATATTCCTTTCTAATATCTTTTGTTTTCAAAATACTCTTATCCATAGAAATTTCCTAGCACCTTCTACTATAATCTTTCCTGTTTCTATCTAACTTCCCAAAACATTTGATACTCCTCAATAAAAATTAGCTGTTATTGATCGATTATTAACTTCCCGTAGGGCAAATTATAGTAATCGCAAAAAAATCGAAAATGAAAATGCGTGTGCGTGTATGTGTGTGTGTTCGGATATAAATTTTCGTCGACGATTTCGGGAACACGGATGAAGCGATTTGAATAATTCGAATAACTTTCGATTCGTATTGATAAGGAGACGTGCTGATTAGTTTTTGGCGAAGGCAAAAACTAGCCGTTCGGAAGATACGGGGCAAAAAGTGCCGAAAACGGTAACTCAGTTTTTAAGAGAACGGAGCGTCCGATTTTAATAATTATCAAAAAAACATTTTACTTGTATTGGCAAGATGAAGAATCGATAAAATATTCATGAAGGTAGGTCTAGCGGTTTCGGAGATATGAAGGAAAAAGTAAAAAAATGAGCCATTTGGCGGTCAAAAATGATCATTAGACATATGCACATCAAATTATCAGATATTTAATAGAGATTTCAACAATAAGTATACATTTTGTTAACATTCCTATGGGTTCCGTACCAATGCTTATGCGATAGACAGCGACGCGGCGCTTACGCGCTTTATATTTTGTCCCTATGCAGTTAAAGCAGTACGATTGCTTTGAAAAAAAGTTCAGATCTTCCAACATATGTCAAAATAAAGAGAACATTTTTTTTTAATTTTTTTAAAAATGTTTTTTTTTTCAAAAAAAAAATTTTTTTGTCAAATTTATAGTTTTCTCAAAATCTTATTTTTTCGAAGTAATTTTTTTTCAAAAATGTTAATCGTTTTTGAAAAATAATAATTTTTGGTACGGGAAGTTCCAGCAATTTGCCTTAAGGCATGATGCCTTAATTGCCTTAAGACAGAATTCCACTTACAGCTAGTTTATTATTTTATTGCTTAATATTTTTTCCCCAGGGTCAATTGGACGCTGACCAGATGCAGTACATCATGAGGCACACTATGAAGTGTCTTCAGGACACCAAGACGCCCCCTGAATATTTGGGCAAACTGATTACAGGCCAAAGGGTTGACAAGGATGACAAGTGCTTCTTGGGATGTCTGTTGGGCCAACGAGAGCAGAGGTAAAAAAATTTAATTTCCAAAATCATTGACATCCAACAAATTAAGAAAAATCCAAATAAAACATGGATAAGTTCCAAAATGATAGCAATAATAAAAAATATTGGCAACTCTCTGAAATTATAGACAACTCGCTAAAATCATGGGCAACACACAAAAATAATTGACAACTTGCTAAAATCATGGGTATGCGGAAAAATCATTAAAATTCTTGGGAACTAACTAAAATGTTTGGCAGATTGCGAAAATTATGAAAAAAATCGTAAACTAGTAGTGTATGGCATCGTGCCTTAAGGCAAATTGCTGGTACTTCCCGTACCGTAATTAAATATTCAAGAATTTTTAAACGTTTTCAAATATATTATTACAAATACTGTAACTTTCATTATTTTTGCTATCTTGTTATATCTGAGCAAATCAAATGTAAATCATAAATCAATTTATCTCCACAACATTAACAATCGTCATTTTATTTCATTTCGTATTCAATTTCAAAAAAATAGTTTAGTTGTCTAATTTACACAAAATTGAAAAAGCGCTCCCGTATAGTCACAGTCTAACACATTTGCAAATAATTCTGTGCGACATTTTCACTTATACTGTGCTTAGTTTGGCAGCATTTTCACATTTTTCAATAGTTTTATTTTCACAAAATTGGAAAAGTGTTCCAGCGCATGAACAGTCTAAACGCACTTGAGAAAACATTTGTACCAGAGTTTTGCTTAGACTGTGCTTAGACTGGGTATTTTTTTTTAATTTCCAATCCAGAATTACAAAAATATTTTATGGAAAATTAAAAAAGATGGAATAATTTTTTATCCTCGAAAGCAATTGTTTTGTCAATACAAGCAGAAAGTTTTTTAGATCATTCAAATCGGACGCTTAATTCACTCAAAAACTGCCATTTTTGGCACATTTTGTTCCGTATCTTCAAAATGGCGTAACCTGTCTTTGCCAAAAACTCTTCTCCCAATCATTACAAATTGAATGTTTTTTGGATCATTCAAATCCGATATTCCGTTCTCTCAAAAAACTTGATTTGTATTTTCTGCATTCTTTGCTCCGTATCTCTTTAACGGCTGAACCTGCCTTTGCGAAAAAGTAATTAGCACATCTCCCTATCAATAGGAATCGAATGTTCTTTGAACCATTCAAATCGGTTGATCCGTCCGACCGAAAACGTGCACGAAAAAATGCGGACATACAAAACACACACGCACACACATCCATTTTTTCTGAGATATGCCAAAATGTTCAGAAACTTTCAAAACGTCGAAAAATGCAAAAAAAATTATTTTCGATTTTCAGCCCATTACTCTACCCTACGGGAAGTTAATAAATTTCTATGAAATAAATGAAAAAGTATGACTAAAAAACCCATAAAATCTAAGCGCAATGGCAGAAAAATCAAAACAACTTTAAAATTTTAAGGACACCTTCAAAATATCAAAGGCGACTTCAAAATATCAATAGCGACTCCAAAATATTATGGGCGACTCCATTACATCAACGGCGACTCCAAAAAATCAAGGACAACCTTAAAAAATTAAGTGCAACCTCAAAAAAATTAAGGGCTACATCAAAAAATAAAGGGCGCAACCTCAAATGATAAAGGCCAACCCCAAAAAATCAAGCGCAACCTCAAAAAATAAAGAGCAACCACAAGTAATCAAGGAAAATCCAAAAAAAAAATGAGCAAAAAATAAGTGTCAAGAGATAGAAGGGGAATGTGATGTCACTTAGCGAACGAGCGTTGCCGACAATCGTGGACACCACCAATGGATTATGTCATATGTCACATGTTATTTGTGATAGAAGTGTCAAAAGACAATTATTTTTTGCTCAATTTTTTTAAGGTTTTTCTTGATTACTTGAGGTTGCCGTTAATTTTTTGAGGTTGCTCTTTATTTTTTGAAATTGCGCTTGATTTTTTAGGGTTGGCCTTTATCTTTTGAAATGCGCCCTCAAACTTTTGACGTCACATTTTCCTTCTATCATTTGACACTTCATAAAATGGAAAACATATGAGAACTATTATAGCAGTCCATATTATATACCGTCTATGGAACAACCCCAAAAAATCAAGGGCAATCTAGAAACGAAACTAATGGGCTATTCAAAACAAATCCTTAGACCATTCAACAAAGAACTACATTGACAACCGCCAAGAACACCCAAAAACAAAATTGTTTATTAATCAAAATTTGCAATAATTTTTTTTTATTTCCAGTTTCGATCCCTACAAGGCCTCCGAGATGATGTACCAGCACCTGACCCAATTCGGAGTAACTGAGGAAAAGTTGTCGTCGGCTTTCAACTTCTGCAAAATCTACGACATGGCAGGAGGAGAAGTCTGCCAATCGGCATTGCAAATCTACAACTGCATGGCTGACCAGCTCAAAAAATAAAAAAAAACTCATATGAACCGGATAAATGGAAGACTGATTATTTATTGATTATTTATTTGTTTGCTAAATCATTATCAGTGGACGTGATGATTTCAAGAAAGTACTTGTGGTGGAAATAAATAAGGACTCAACACTTTGTATGTTTTTTTATATTGTTTGCTTACAAAATATTATTAACTTCCCGTAGAGTAGTTATAGTAATGGGCCGAAAATCGAAAATGAAAATTTTTGCATTTCTCGACGTTTTGAAAGTTTCTGAACATGTTGGCATACCTCAGAAAAAATGAATGTGTGTGTGTGTGTGTGTGTGTGTTTTGTATGTCCGCATTTTTCGTCCACGTTTTCGGGCGCACAAATCAACCGATTTGAATGGTTTAAAAAACATTCCATCCCTATTGATAGAGGGATGTGCTGATTAGTTTTTCGCAAAGGCAGGTCTAGCCGTTACGGAGATTCGGCGCAAAGAGTGCAGAAAATAGAAATCGAGTTTTTGAGAACGGAGTATATCCGATTTGAATGATCTAAAAAACATTCAATTTGTAATGATTGGGAGAAGAGGTGATTAGTTTTTGGCAAAGGCAGGTTCCACCATTTCGAAGATACAGAGCTAATTGTGCAAAAAATGATGAGTTTTTGAGTGAACTAAACGTCCGATTTGAATGATTTAAAAAACTTTCTGCTTGTATTGACAAAACAATTGCTTTTGAGGATAATAAATTATTACATCTTTTTTTTATTTTCCATAAAATATTTTTGTAATTTTGAATTAAAAATAAAAAAATTACCTAAGCACAGTCTAAGCGCCACTCTGGTACAAATGTTTACCCAAGTGCGTTTAGACTGTTTAATTACTGGAGCACTTTTCCAATTTTGTGAAAACTATTGAAAAATGTGAAAATGCCGCCAAGCTAGGCATAGTATTAGTGAAAATGTCGCACAGAATTATTTGCAAATGCAAATTAGACTTTTTCAATTTTGTACAAATTAGGCAACTATTTTTTTTGGAAATTGAATTCGAAATGAAATGACGATTGTTAATGTTCTGGAGATAAATTGATTTATTATTTACATTTGATTTGCTCAAATATAACAAGATATCAAAAATAATGAAAGTTACAGCATATGTAATAATATATTTGAAAACGTTTAAAATTTCTCGAATATTTTATTACGGTACGGGAAGTTTCAGCAATTTGCCTTAAGGCACGATGCCATACACCACTAGTTTAGAATTTTTGTCTCGTTAACAAGATGTGCCCAAACCAGTTTCCTCTTTGAATTCTATTATTGTTCGTACCCGTATATATATATATATATATATATATATATATATATATATTGATTTGTAGCTCTCCTTAATATTGACTTAGTTGGTCAATATTAAGTTTTAGTCGACTTTCTTCAGAGTCCATTTTCTGATCTGTACGTATTGTATACACATATTTCTCTCAATCTCAATTATTATTTCTGATGAAATTAATTCCGTAAAGATTTCAAATCTGTTTATTTCGAATTATCATAAACGAATAATAATTTGCTCAAAGCGAATTTCTCTCTCTTAGTCTTTCGCCATTTTCTTGTTTTCGTTTAATTTCGTTGCCTTTTGATCATCATTCATTATGTAGATTAAAAAGATAATTAGATCTTTAATAGATCTTGTCTCAAATTCTGCCAGAATCGCGATATATATATATATATATATACTATTTGGCCCGGTAAAGGTTGTTCAGTCATAAGAAATATTTCTAGAATATTTCTAGAATATCTTATATATAAAAATAAAGCTCTCGATCAAATGATTCGCTAAAACTCGAAAACGGCTAAACCGATTTGGCCAGTCTTAGTCTTGAAAAAATTCTTGCGAAATCAGAGACGGTCGGAAAGGTGAGATATTATTTCAAAATCGCGTAGAAGCTTTATATTTTTAATAATATATAAATATAAATGTCAAACGTTTTTGACAGATGATGTTCAATTACGTTTAATAGGATGTTTTGGACGTTTAATAGGTGAATATTATTTAATTATGATTAAATTGTAGTATGTACTTTGGTTCGTAGTTTTATTTATATAGAAAAACATTAGTAAACGGGCCACAAGTGTTACTAGAAACTCAAAATATCAACTTTTTTGAAATGTTAATATGAAAATGCACTTTTTGGCATATTTTTCTCAAACACGGTGCTCTGAAAGATCTCATTTGTATAATTATATACCCATTGGTATTTATAAAACATTTTCCTGATTATATTATTTTTTTTATTTATGTTATTTTAATTCAGAACCTAGATTTGGTATCGATGAAAGGGACATTTTGTCGAATAACATTTTCCCAGTTATAATTTCCCAGAATTTATCGATAAATGGATAGTAATATATGAAGGTCCAGTGTTAAAAAGGTCCACCACCGAAAGGTCCGTGTCAAAAGACAGAAAATTTAAGCATTGTTTAACAACAATATTTGAAAGTAGGGGGAAGAAGATGTATAACCAGCTATAACCTTGATTTTTATGACTTTGCTATCGGGAAATAAACGCCAATCTTTTAAAATCTATGATAAAAGTATTTTCTTCCGTTGGTAGTTTTTTAGCATTAGTTAAAAATGTAATTATTTTGTAAAATACCTTTAAAATTAATATAAAACATTAAACCTGTTTGCCACTTGGCCGTTCCAAGTTACCCCGTCTATGGGGTAAAAAGATCTAGATAACAAATTTTTGAAAGACATCAAAAAAGCACATTTCTACAATGATGAAGTAGAAGGCAGTTTTACTGAACGTAGTCAGACAATTGTTCGTTTGAAATGTGTTATTTGATGTTATATAATTGGTTTGATTAATATAATATAATTAATATTTGCTCCAAATCAAATTGGACCTTTGTGCCTTGCCCCGTTCTACATATATACTTTTTATTAAATTTACTTTAATTCATCGAATGTTACTTGAAACTTTTCAAAAAGCAGGTCAAAGACGAAATACTTAATTCATTTTCTATCTCTCCTCGCAAAAATTTGAAATTTTTTATAAGCTCAATAGTATTATTTACAATTATACACAAAATCCAGAATCGAAAAAGAATATGAAAAACTTGAAACGTAATCAATATGTCAAAAGACCAAAAATGACTTGGATTGGATTATATCATGTTTTTTATAGAAAGTGTATAATTCTTCCAGTTTGATTGTATTGACAAAATATAGACAAACTAAATGGGGTTTATTGTTTTTATAATACCTCATTGTATATAACATTCAAACAATGCATCCTTATACACTAAAAGTATTAACTTTTTAGATTCTCTAGAAATTGTTTAGAAATTACCTTACTTAGCAAAACCGTTTGCCGGGTCAGCTAGTATATATATATATATATATTTATTTATATATATATATATATAACATATGTATGTATGTATGTATCTATATATATTTATATCATTTATGTTACGTTATGTTTACGTAACCTTTCGACTCGTCATGCCATGTGCTATGACAGAGAAACAGACAAACAGTCGTCCGAAGATTAAACAAATATTTGCAATAGATTATTCCTATTTATTAATAATAATTATTCAAAAACAAAATTATCTATCCCGCGGCAGAGAGTGTGTATCGACTCAACGACGACTATGTATATATTTACAAATCGAAAATGTAATCTGCGTGCGCGAGATGGATCACTGATGGACAGAATTTGGTACGAAACGTACATAGGAAATATAATGATGCATGGCAACACTGTAATAAATATATGCATAGTTGAAAAAAAATTATTTTCTTCTCATACTAACAAGGATTAAATAATAACAACGTCAGGATTACCCTTGCACTTCTCATAGGCCTATAATATTTTAAATTGTTCAGTTTGACTGTCAACTCTATCACTATGCAAAGTTTCATCAAATTCCCAGAAGAGTAAACCTGAGGTTCTCCTTGTAAGGACAAAGAAAAAACTAAGTAAAAACAAATAATTTCTCAAAAATAATCCATCGTTACACTTGAGTTTAAAAGTTTATTTTGAAAGTAATTTTAATTTTCAGGCTCTAACTTTTATTTTTACACTAAAAACTTTATCATCTAACTTTATTATTTAAGCTCTAAAATTTATATTAAAGCTTCAAATCTTATTTTCATGCACTAAATTTTATATTGTAGCTTCAAGTTTTATTTTACAGCTCAAAATTCCACTTCAGGCTTTAAATTTTACTAATAAGCCCAAACTTTATTTTCTTATATGTTATTTTCTCTTATAAGTTCTCAATATTTTTTCAGGGTCAAAATAATTTTTTTCATACTCCAATAAATTTAATTTTTAGCTCGAAATTTCATACTGAAACCCAAAATTTTGTTTTACAAAATAAAATTTTAGGTTTTTAATTTTACTAACGGGCCAAAATTATAATTTTTTTGTTTGCATAGTTTTATTGTCAAATATACATTTTTAAAATTATAATTTGTTGCTCTAAATGTTATTTTCAGACTATAGTATTATTTTTAAGCATTATATATTAGTTTCATGTTTCAACTTTGATTTTAAGGCTGAAAATTTAATTTTCAGGCCTGAAATTTAATATAGAAGCTTTAAATTTCATTTTCTAGTTTAAAATTCTATTTACGTTTTAAATTTTACTAACGGACTCAAATTATATTTTCTGACCCTGAATGTAATTTTCTGGCACTAAATCATTTTTTCTGGCTCTAATTTTTACTTTTAGGCTTAAAATTTTATTTTCAGGCATTTAATTTTAGATCAAAGCTTCAAATTTTATTTTCTAGATCAAAATCCTGATTTAGGCGTTAAATTTTACTAACGGATCCAAATTATATTTTCAGTCTCTAAATATTTTTTTAGGCTCTAAATGTTATTTTCAGGCCCTAAATATCAATTTTAGGCTTTCAATATTTTCATTACAATAAAACTGGCAACATTTGCTGTTTAAAAATAAGACAGATAATTAAGTATTTTCAAGCTGCAAATGTAATTTTCGAATTTTAGTTTTTGATTTAGGGCTCTAACCTTAATTCGAGGCTATAATTTAGTAACAACAGACTATCTTATTTAAAAAAAAAACTAAATATTTAAAAAAAAGCACTAAAACAATCCTAATGATGAAAAAACATGTCTGAGTAATAAATACTAAAATCCATGTTCATCTTAACAAAAAACCCTCTCAATTCCAATTGGCCAGAACTGCTTCAATTACAAAATCGTGTGTAACAAAATAATAATTGCAAAAACAATTAACGAAAATGCAAAACAAGCGTCCAATTAATATTCGCCTCTGGCAACACATTTTCACGATGTATGTAGTTAACATTCAATTAAAACTGCATTTGAATTAATTGACAGAATCACAAATATCGATAATAATTATGATGAAATTATTTCGTGCTAATAGTAATAAATGACTAGCTTCATAGTTTACATGTACCAGTAGCTTTGATTTAAATTGTAACAATTTTACATTTCAAAATTTAATAATTTTTGAGATTTCTTCATAGCTGCAATTATAACTTACTAAGTTTCAATTCAGATTTTAAGATTTAATTTTATTTGCGATATTATATTTTCTAGTACATACTGAATTCCATTTTTAGGCTCTACAAAGAAAAAATTAGGTTCTACTTTGCATTTACAGGCTCCTAATTTTATTTTCAGGTTTAAAATTTTATTTTCAGATTTTATACTAAATTTTCAGCAACATTTTCTCTTTTTAGACATTTCAAATTCTATTTTCAGACTTCATGTTACATTCTGAGCCTAAAATTACATGTTCAGGTTCGAAAATTCATATTCAAGCTTGAAAATATATTTCCCAATATCTAACTGTCAGGCTCTAAACTTTAAATATAGTTTTGATATTTCATTTTGAAATTTCTTTTTCTTTTTTCCAAGTTCCTTTTTGCTTCTTTAGTTATATCACCTATTAATCTAATATTTGAGACCGTAAACTATTATACCTTGATTTTAAAATCAGGCTTCAATAAATATTTTAATGTTCCAAAATGTGTTTCGTTTTTCAGGCTTCAATGTTCAACTAAATTTTGAACAGTAATGAGTATTCTCAAGCTACAGCCTACATTTACAGAATCCAATTTTTATTTTCAGGCTCCAATTAGTATTTTCAGGCTCCAATTAGTATTTTCAGGCTCTAATTAGTAGTTTCAGGCTCCAATTAGTAGTTTCAGACTCCATTTAGTATTTTTAGACTCCAGTTAGTATTTTCAGGCTCCAATGTGTATTTTCAGTCTCCAATTAGTATTTTTAGACTCCAATTAGTATTTTCAGACACCAGTTAAAATTTTCAGCCACCAGTTAAAATTTTCAGCCACCAGTTAGTATTTTCAGACTCCAATTAATATATTTTCAGACACCAGTTAAAATTTTCAGGCACCAGTTAAAATTTTCAGGCACCAGTTAAAATTTTCAGCCACCAGTTAAAATTTTCAGGCTCCAATTAGTATTTTCAGGCTCCTATTAGTATTTTCAGACTCTATTCAGTATTTCAAACTCCATTTAGTATTCTCAGTCTCCAATTAGTATTCTCAGTCTCCAATTAGTATTCTCAGTCTCCAATTAGTATTTTCAGAATCCAATCAGTATTTTCAGACCTCGGTTAGTGTTTTTAGGCACCAATGTGTATTTTTTTACTAAAATTTGTATTTTCAAACTAAAATTAGTATTTTCAGACTCCAATAATAAGTATTTTTCAGACAACAATGTGTAATTTCAGGCTCCAATTAGTAGTTTCAAGCTCCAATTAGTAGTTTGAGGCTCCAATTAGCAGTTTCAAGATCCAATTAGTAGTTTGAGGCTCCAATTAGTAGTTTGAGGCTCCAATTAGTATTTTCAGTGTTTGTTTTTAGACTACAATGTTTATTTTCAGACTAAAATTAGTATTTCCAGGCTACTATTGCGATTCTAAAGTATATTTTCAGGCTCTAATGCGTATATTCAGGCTCCAAATTACACTTTTAGTCTCTAAAAATTATTTTCATGCACCAATTCTCATTTTTGGAGATCCAATGACTATAATTAGTATTTTCGGGCTCAAGTTTATTTATTTAAGGTTAATTTATGTTTTAGGCCAGACATTTTGCAATTATAAGCTGTAAATAAATTTATATATATACTATATATTTTATTTTTTGCCTTTTTCTAATTTCATGCTTTATTTTCAACCCAAGAATCCCATTTTACAAATTCAAGTTCTTAAATTACAACTCCAGGATACAAACTTAATATTTTTGGCTTTTAATGCGGCACAGATGGAAAGTATTGCCAGAGAAGAGAAATATAAGGGATGCAGCCCATTATATATATATATATATATATATATATATATAAACGTAATCTGTGATTTAATTGGGATACGTGACATACGAAAGTATACAGGTCACGTCTACCCCAAACCAATAAACTGTACTATATATAGTACATACTAATGCACAGTTATATAACAGATATATATACATACATATATATATATATATATATATATATATATACAGTTATATTTAAACAGAGTCTAAAGCTCTTATAATGATGTGTGAATACACAAAAGTACGTGACAAATTTCCCTTATGGCCTTTATATATATATATATAATATACTCATTTTTTAAATATACAATCAATACAAATTGTAACATGCTCTTTAATTTGTTAATTTGTACTACATATACTTTTAATTGAATAAAATTATATGAAAGTAAGTGTGACTTAAAATTTTGTAATATGTTTATTAATTACAAACTTCAAACTTCAATTTACTATTACTGATGTGAAAATATGAATCCATGACATTAATTTTTTTTTAAATTGTATTATTTCATATAATTATTTATTAGTAGTAAATAAAATTACCAAATAAAAAAATAGAGTAGTAAAAAATAAAGAAATTAGTTTTGGATTGTGATTTGCAATTGAGATTTTATTTCATTTTGATTTTTTTGGGTCGTAAATTAATTAATTATAGATAAAGTTTTGATCAATACTAAAACAATTAAAAACTAAGTTAAGTGATAATTATATATATATATATAGATATATATATATATATATATAAATATATATATATATATGTGTGTGTGGGTGTGTATGTATAGATATAAATGTATATTACTGTATCAAATAATATCGTGCAGATAATACGAATCCAATTATGTAAAAAATACTGTAGATCAAAGATATATATATATATATATATATATATATATATATATATACATACAATTATATATAAAATATTCCATTTACCTAATAATCATTTTTAATGATTTTTCTATATAAACAACGCTAATCATATTAAAATAAGAAATAAAAATAAACTGGTAAGATAAAGCTCACTATAATAATATTTTTTTAAATTTATTTAAATATAAAATTATTAAATATTTTTGACATTAGATGTAAACCTTGGAGAATTTGAAAAAACTTTTTTAAACAAACTTTTAACAATTTAAAAAAAAAACTAAACTTGAATAATCTAATTAAATAAATCAATTTATGAAAATTAAATTCATATATGTACTCGTATAAAGATTCAGCCGAAATTTTGTTATGATTACTGATAGATTAATTCAATTAAATAGCAAAATTATATGTACAAGTAATCTAAATTTCGATAAAATTCGAGTATAAAAAATTATTTCAATTCATATGTATTACATAAAAAAAGAAGACCCTATATATGAACCTTGAGGAACACCTTAAGACTATATTATGTAAGCATTTCAGGTTAAAACTGCTCCATAATATAATTTTGCAATTACAGTCCAAAGTACCCTGAATGTGCCTCATTGATATTATAAAATAAATTCAAATAACGTACACGATCCCATTTTCAATAAAATTTAAGTTTCTCTTAAAAAACAGTTGAACAATGATAACCCAATCTTATGGAATTGAAGAATAAAATATTGTTTGTAATAAAATTTTGTATATCGAGTATTATAATATTGTCTAAAGAGCTCGTTGAAATAAAACATTAATTTCTCAAGAGTTAGAAAAATCACTTCAATGTGAATTAATTATATAATCAAATGCCCTGAACGTGAACCTTGAGGAACTCCATAGGTTATAACTGTGTGAATGCTTTCAGTTTAAATGTAATAATATATTGTGAATTGTTTGTAATAACATTTCAAAAGAATTCGTTTGAATAACACATAAACTTATTCAAATTAAATTTACGTAAAGTATTGGCCGATGTTTATAAATTTCATTTTTGTTTAAAATATTGACAGATTAATCATAAGTTTTGCAATTTTCAGGCTCCAATTAGTATTTTCAGGCTCTAATTAGTAGTTTCAGGCTCCAATTAGTAGTTTCAGACTCCATTTAGTATTTTTAGACCCATTCAATATTTTTAGGCTCCAATTCCAGTTAGTATTTTCAGGCTCCAATGTGTATTTTCAGTCTCCAATTAGTATTTTTAGACTCCAATTAGTATTTTCAGACACCAGTTAAAATTTTCAGCCACCAGTTAAAATTTTCAGCCACCAGTTAGTATTTTCAGACTCCAATTAATATATTTTCAGACACCAGTTAAAATTTTCAGGCACCAGTTAAAATTTTCAGGCACCAGTTAAAATTTTCAGCCACCAGTTAAAATTTTCAGGCTCCAATTAGTATTTTCAGGCTCCTATTAGTATTTTCAGACTCTATTCAGTATTTTCAAACTCCATTTAGTATTCTCAGTCTCCAATTAGTATTCTCAGTCTCCAATTAGTATTCTCAGTCTCCAATTAGTATTTTCAGAATCCAATCAGTATTTTCAGACCTCGGTTAGTGTTTTTAGGCACCAATGTGTATTTTCAAACTAAAATTAGTATTTTCAGACTCCAATAATAAGTATTTTTCAGACAACAATGTGTAATTTCAGGCTCCAATTAGTAGTTTCAAGCTCCAATTAGTAGTTTGAGGCTCCAATTAGCAGTTTCAAGATCCAATTAGTAGTTTGAGGCTCCAATTAGTAGTTTGAGGCTCCAATTAGTATTTTCAGTGTTTGTTTTTAGACTACAATGTTTATTTTCAGACTAAAATTAGTATTTCCAGGCTACTATTGCGATTCTAAAGTATATTTTCAGGCTCTAATGCGTATATACAGGCTTCAAATTACACTTTTAGTCTCTAAAAATTATTTTCATGCACCAATTCTCATTTTTGGAGATCCAATGACTATAATTAGTATTTTCGGGCTCAAGTTTATTTATTTAAGGTTTAATTTATGTTTTAGGCCAGACATTTTGCAATTATAAGCTGTAAATAAATTTATATATATATATACTATATATTTTATTTTTTGCCTTTTTTTAGTTTCATGCTTTATTTTCAGCCCAAGAATCCCATTTTACAAATTCAAGTTCTTAAATTACAACTCCAGGATACAAACTTAATATTTTTGGCTTTTAATGCGGCACAGATGGAAAGTATTGCCAGAGAAGAGAAATATAAGGGATGCAGCCCATTATATATATATATATATATATATATATATATATAAACGTAATCTGTGATTTAATTGGGATACGTGACATACGAAAGTATACAGGTCACGTCTACCCCAAACCAATAAACTGTACTATATATTGTACATACTAATGCACAGTTATATAACAGATATATATACATACATATATATATATATATATATATATATATATATATATACAGTTATATTTAAACAGAGTCTAAAGCTCTTATAATGATGTGTGAATACACAAAAGTACGTGACAAATTTCCCTTATGGCCTTTATTATATATATATATATATATATATATATATATATAATGTACTCATATTTTTTAAATATACAATCAATACAAATTGTAACATGCTCTTTAATTTGTTAATTTGTACTACATATACTTTTAATTGAATAAAATTATATGAAAGTAAGTGTGACTTAAAATTTTGTAATATGTTTATTAATTACAAACTTCAAACTTCAATTTACTATTACTGATGTGAAAATATGAATCCATGACATTAATTTTTTTTTAAATTGTATTATTTCATATAATTATTTATTAGTAGTAAATAAAATTACCAAATAAAAAAATAGAGTAGTAAAAAATAAAGAAATTAGTTTTGGATTGTGATTTGCAATTGAGATTTTATTTCATTTTGATTTTTTTGGGTCGTAAATTAATTAATTATAGATAAAGTTTTGATCAATACTAAAACAATTAAAAACTAAGTTAAGTGATAATTATATATATATATAGATATATATATATATATATATAAATATATATATATATATGTGTGTGTGGGTGTGTATGTATAGATATAAATGTATATTACTGTATCAAATAATATCGTGCAGATAATACGAATCCAATTATGTAAAAAATACTGTAGATCAAAGATATATATATATATATATATATATATATATATATACATACAATTATATATAAAATATTCCATTTACCTAATAATCATTTTTAATGATTTTTCTATATAAACAACGCTAATCATATTAAAATAAGAAATAAAAATAAACTGGTAAGATAAAGCTCACTATAATAATATTTTTTTAAATTTATTTAAATATAAAATTATTAAATATTTTTGACATTAGATGTAAACCTTGGAGAATTTGAAAAAACTTTTTTAAACAAACTTTTAACAATTTAAAAAAAAAACTAAACTTGAATAATCTAATTAAATAAATCAATTTATGAAAATTAAATTCATATATGTACTCGTATAAAGATTCAGCCGAAATTTTGTTATGATTACTGATAGATTAATTCAAATTAAATAGCAAAATTATATGTACAAGTAATCTAAATTTCGATAAAATTCGAGTATAAAAAATTATTTCAATTCATATGTATTACATAAAAAAGAAGACCCTATATATGAACCTTGAGGAACACCTTAAGACTATATTATGTAAGCATTTCAGGTTAAAACTGCTCCATAATATAATTTTGCAATTACAGTCCAAAGTACCCTGAATGTGCCTCATTGATATTATAAAAATAAATTCAAATAACGTACACGATCCCATTTTCAATAAAATTTAAGTTTCTCTTAAAAAACAGTTGAACAATGATAACCCAATCTTATGGAATTGAAGAATAAAATATTGTTTGTAATAAAATTTTGTATATCGAGTATTATAATATTGTCTAAAGAGCTCGTTGAAATAAAACATTAATTTCTCAAGAGTTAGAAAAATCACTTCAATGTGAATTAATTATATAATCAAATGCCCTGAACGTGAACCTTGAGGAACTCCATAGGTTATAACTGTGTGAATGCTTTCAGTTTAAATGTAATAATATATTGTGAATTGTTTGTAATAACATTTCAAAAGAATTCGTTTGAATAACACATAAACTTATTCAAATTAAATTTACGTAAAGTATTGGCCGATGTTTATAAATTTCATTTTTGTTTAAAATATTGACAGATTAATCATAAGTTTTGCAACAAATATTATCGATATGGTTTTTAACAGACATAAGATTATATATATATATATATATATTTATATAGATAAATTCCATATAAATGTTTTGATAATTATTATCAGGATTAATGGGTTCAGTGCTAATTATCTGCCAAGTGCATGGGGTCATTTTTTAACTCGGTGTCAACGACATTTTGCCTATTGGCAAGTATTAATAAATAATCAATAATGAATTAATAAATATAAAATTATTAGGAATAAAATGTGTAACACTTTAATATTTAAACCAAAATGATTTTGTTGATTTTCATTATCTGACATTTTAAAATTACGAGTTTTTATATTGAAAATTATCGACAAAAAAAAGAATTGTGATGTGCCATGATAACTCATGCGAGAACTTAGATTTCAAAATTTTGATAATTTTATATGAAAAAAACGCAACATAATATAATATATTTTCAAGCTACAATTAGTATTTTCAGACTTCAATTAATATTTTCAAGCTCTGATTAGTATTTTTAGGCTCTAGTTAATATTTTCAAGCTCTAATTAGTATTTTTAGGCTCCAATTAGTGTTTTCAGACTCCATTTAGTATTTTCAGACTCCGTTAAGTATTTTCAGACTCCATTTAGTATTTTCAGACTCCATTTAGTATTTTCAGACTCCATATACTATTTTCAGACTCCATATAGTATTTTCAAACTCCATATAGTATTTTCAGACTCCATTTAGTATTTTCAGACTCCAATTAGTATTTTTAGACTCTACTTAATATTTTCAGGCTCCAGTTAATATTTTCAGGCTCCAAATAGTATTTTCATGCTTTAATTTCCTACATGGAAATTTATCGACATTCGAGACTTTCAACTCGACAAATAATAACAGAATATAAAATTCCATAAATTGTTGCAAACAAAATCGCATAAAGGAAGAAAAACAAAGCAGTGGAAACTTTTGTGGTGTCAAATTAATGAAAGATACAATGCAAGTTGTTTTGACTAAGTCGAAATAATAATTCGAAGATATCGAATTTAAAGATAACACTATATTGAAAAATTTACCATTATGTCATATCATACACAGACACAAAAATCCATACCCATACACAAACACACACAATGACAAAAACATACACACATAAACACACATAGCCACACACAAGAACACTGACATATAAGAAGACGAACATACACAGGCACACACACAATCTCATACAAATATTTTAGTGTAATCTTACACTCTCTTATCATTTTCAAGAGATATAAATTGCGGCGTTTTCGATTAATTTTCGACAGTTGTGCTTTGCATTTCGACAAGTGAACTTTTCGAGTTTTTGGAAATTTAATTTTTTAAAAAGAAATCAACAAAATGAAATTCTTAGTTGTCGCTTTGGCTTTGTTCGTTGCAGTCTCTGTAAGTAGATTATTTATAAATATTTATCTGTATTTATTTTGATGAACATAATTTAAATAAATTTCAACTAGTGGGGTGGGTGGCATCGTGCCTTTAAGGCAAATTGCTTGAACTTCCCGTACCGTAACGAAATGTTCGAGGAATATTGAATGTTTTCAAATAGATTATTATAAATATTGTAACATTGTCTAATATTTATAAGAATTATATGAACTGAATTGCAGAGTTGAAATTGTTTGTTTAAAGTATATTAGAACTATAGTCAGAATTAAAAATAAAATCTGAATTATTTTCGATATACAAAAAAAAAAAAAAAAAAAAAAAAATGGAACAAATTTTTTTTTTCCAAAATTAATTATTTTGTTAAGACAAGCAGAAAGTTCTTTGAATCAATTGAATCGGACGCTTAGTTCTCTCAAAAACTGCCATTTTTTGTACATTTAGCTCTGTATCCCCGAAATGGCTGGGCCTACCTTTGCGAAAAACTTATAACCCCTTCTCCCAATTATTACTAATTGAATGTTTTTTAGATCATTCAAATCGGATGCTCCGTTCTCTCAAAAACTCGATTTTCATTTTCTGCACTCTTTGCTCCTTATCTCCGTAACTGCTGGACCTGCCTTTGCCAAAAACTAATCAGCTCTTCTCCCTATCAATAGGAATGCAATGTTTTTTGAACCATTCAAATCGGTTGATCCGTGCGCCCTAAAACGTGGGCGAAAATTTGTATCCATACATGCATACACACACACACACACACATCCATTTTTTCTGAAGTATGCCAAAATGTTCAGAAACCTTCAAAACGTCAAGAAATGTAAAAATTTTCAATTCCGATTTTCGGCCCATTACAATAACTTACCCTACGGGAAGTTAAAAATTTAAATATTTACAATATAACCATTTTTTATGAAAAACATTTTTATTATGTATTTAAAAATATTTCTTAACAATATATTAAAAATTCTTATTTTTTTCAAATTTTAAGCAATTTAGCAATTGATTTATTTAACCAATATTTTATTTAACCAATAATCAAGGCCTCAAGTTTTGTTTATTTAGTTAAAAATAATCCTGAACCGATTTTGAAATATCAAACATATAGCCATTTTCGTAAATAATAAAACTAAGTGTAGAGAATATAATAATAATAATTTTTTAGTCCAAAGAAATTTTGTTAAATATTGCAGTCTAACAAAATGTCAATGTTTGGAATAATATCAATTTGCATACATCGTGTTTGCTCTGCCTATGTTTGAAAGATATCAATTGAAAATCGCATGGATTACGATTACTTGCCCTAAGGCGAAATGTCACTTACACCTAATAATTAATTTTATTAATACAATTATTTTTATTATTAGGCTGTAACTGACGAACAAAAGGAACGTGTTAGACAACACACCCAGACCTGTCTCCAAGAGTCAGGAGCAACTCCTGAGGAACTCAAGAAGTTCAAGGTTGGAGAATCCACCGAAAATGTAAGTAATCAATATTAATTTATACTACTATTTATGAGTATTAATGATAAATCTATATTGATGATATTATAAAAGTATTTTCACAAAATCAATAATGATGGCACAGATCATATCTCGAAACGTATGGATATATTGCCTAATTATAAAGCATACTTTGAGCAATTCTAAAAAAAAACTAAAAAACTAAATATGAAGATTTTAAATACATGAGCAATATTATAAGAGAAAACTATGTACAAAAAAGTCGGGAAAAGTAGGTAAAATTTAAAAAAAGCGAGGGGTATAAATATTAATATAAAGTATACAAATGTACTAAAAAAACAATTAGGATAAAGTATGAAAGCTTATGTGATACTAAGGAAAGATGTACAAAATTGAAAAATAATCAGAGAATAATCAAAAAATATTAAAACATATTATAAAGTACATAAATATACAAAACTAAAAGTGTATGGGCCTGGTAAAGCATAAAAATTTACAAAAGTTTAAAAAAGTTTAAAAAAGTTTAAGAAACCATAAAAAGTAGAGGAAATCATCAAGTAAATAAAATAAAAAATATAAAAAATTATTGGAAGTGAGAATGGAAAAAAACTCAAAAATTATATAAAAGTAAAAATATTTACAAATTCTAGAAAAATGTATAGAAACTCATAAAAAGTAGAAAAAACCATAAACAATTGAAAAAGATTGATATAAATTATACAAATATAAAATACTTAGAGGTTTTGGGGCTTGATATATTATATTAGAAAGAAAAATATAAAAAGTATAATTAAATTGAAATAAATTTATAAAAAAATTATATTCTCTACAGAGTATGAAAAAGTATATGACAGTATATAAAAGTAAAGAAAAGTTTAAAAAATTATTGAGAAGCAAATAAATGTAATAAAAAATACATAAATATAACATTCAAGAGAAGTTGGCTTAGGCTTAGTATCAGAAATATAATATAAAAGTTAAAAAAAAAGAAAACCATAAGAATATAAAAAAGTATAAGCAGTTTATAAAATTAATAAAAATTATCTAAGTAAAAAAACAAAGGGAGTGGAAAGCTTGCAATGAAAAAGTATATTAAAGTAAAGAAAAATATAATAAATATAAAAAATATAAGAAGTATAGGAAGTAAATAAATTTAACAAAAATTGGTATTAGGGAATATATGAAAGTAAAGGAAAACGTAAAAGTATAAAGTAATAGACTATGGCGAATGTAAAAAAGTAGATGAAAGTAAAAAAATATATACTGACTGAAATGTAAAAATTATAAAAAATATTTAAGTGTAGGAATTTATGAAGAATGTTGAGAGACAAACTATAAAAGTATAAAAAAAGTAATATTTATCACTTCATTTACAATTTTAATTCATTTTTTTTATTTTCGTTTCAGGTCAGCGAAAATGTCAAATGCTTCATGAAGTGCTTCTTCCGTCAATCAGGTAATTATAAAAAATAGACCAATAGTCTAGATAATGAGTATATTGACTTTCTAACAATTCTGTCCATTAATATCTTCTTATTAAATCGATAGTATAGTTTAAAACAACCAATATTGCAAAAAAAAAATGGCAAATAGGTATAAGTTATGGCTCTAAATAATGAATTTTAAATTAGCATTGCACAATTTTTTTCCTCATCAGTAGGGTTTTTTTCTGCAAAAATCTGAGTAGAATCTTATTTTTTTAAATCCATCAGAAATTCAAGATTTCTCGACGATGTAATTGTAAAAGAATCAGTTGAGTCAAATTTCCTCAGATTTGCTTGTCAGTAGAGTTTCTCTGACAAATACATCAAACCTTTCTAAATTAAAAATTAACTAATTTGATGAGATTAAGTTCGCTCGTCAGTAGAGTCCCTTTACTAAATCCATCAAACGAAGAATTAATATGAAATTGAATTTGCTCGTCAGTAGAGTTCTTTTGTATACTATTAATATAAACTTCAGTTTGCGCGTCAGTAGAGTCCCTTTAATAAATCCATCAAACTTTTACCACTTAACTTAAATCACATTTCTTCAGTTCTACTCATCAGTAGGGTCTCATTATCCAAATCCATCAATATTAATATAAGATTAAGGGACTAATTCTGTCGCATAACAAACCAATGTTATGGCAAGGCTATGATAAGAAGAAATTTCCATACTAAATATTGACAAAAGCCATGTGGTTACTGTGCAATCAGGCGTTGTTCTCAGGTTGTCAGATAGACAACCCAACCTAGAAACCACACCAATGTCGATAAAAAAGATCTTAGATAACAGGGTCTTTCTGACTCAGCTTCATAACATACGAGTGACGTTGCAGTTCATGTGTGAAACTTCTGAATGCACAGCAAATACATGACATTTTTAGTGTATTCAGTATGATTCAGTAGCATATTGTATGCAAGTTGGACCGCAACATGGCCTTGCCATAACATTGGTCTGTTATGCGGCAAAATCGGTAAAGTCTTCTAAAAAAAAGCCTTCTAATTTTCCTTTACTTTCATATACTTTTTCATACTTTTATACTCATAGTCATTTATTATTATACTAGATGGCCCGACAGACGTTGTCCTGTACCCATGTCTACAATTTTTTAATATAATATACTAATATTTACCGTTTACCTAAAAATAATAATTATTGTTTTTTAAATTACTCTTCACGCCAAAATGCGCATATACATTTATAATATGAGCGATTTTAAATGAAGAACTGCTTTAAATAAAATGATGAGTCTCAATTCCCACACCATATTGGAAATTGAAGTGTTTTAAATGATATAACATAACCATAACCATAACATAACACTTGTACTTCATGTTGGATTAAATTAATTTAATTTTTTATTATTTAAGATATCGAAAATTGCATCTTAAACTTCTCCTAATCGATATCGTGAGGGCCGAATTGTATATATTCACCTTTACTTTCCCATTTGTTGTGAAAGTGAAATTTTTACGAATTTTAAAACTATTGTGGAAATATTAGTAAAAGATGTAAAGAAATTATATATTAAAAAAAACTATATTGAAAATTTAATATCCGAATTTTGTGTTGGCGCCCCCTAAGGCGTGCGCTCGATATTTTTCGCATGCATCGCATTCATATATTCTAAGTGATATTAATTTTTTCATATGTGTATCATTCAATCTGCCATACATATACTGTATATTATATTATTATAGTTTCTGGCACATCTCAGCTGATTTTTGGCAATAATAATGTAGACATTTCATTTTTCTTATTCATAATCATAAATTTATTATACATATTCTAATATTATTGTCTAGGTTCATAAGTAAATTGAAATTTTTGGCAGATGATAGTTTTCATTTGTTTTCAATGCAAACAATGTCATGTCGTTTTTTGCAATTTTTTCCGTTTATTTCTACAATATTACACATACATCCCAGTACTTTATAATCACATACATCCTAGAAAATTTCCTTAACAAACTTCAGAAAGATTTATCAAAATCCGAATAATAGTTTAGGAGGAGTATACAGTGAGTGCTTGTAATTTAATATGAACTTCATATAATAGCAATGAAGCTCAAATTGATTCTACGTTTTAGTTAGAAAACGTTTGTATGTGGAAAAGAAAAGGGCTGTTTTTAGGGTTTTTCCGGCAATTATTCGATTTTTTCTCGCCGTAAGAACCATCCTTGGACTCCAAGGAACATTTTAAAAAAATAATTGGCCAAATTGGTCCATCAACTCTTCTGAGAAAAAAATAAAAATAACTTAATCATTATTTATAAGAAATTATTCAATAAGTAAATATTGTGAATTTTATATCGAAAAAACAACTACTGAGTTTTTTTTCCAACATGTCAAAGTAGTATACAATGTACTCCATTAAATTTACTGAATGTCCTATACTGGACAGTTGTAAATAAAAGAGTTAATAAAAAAAAAAATTGGTCCAGGCGTTATTGAGTTATGTGTTTACCAACACATTTTGCGATTTATTTTTATATATAAGATGCAGCAATGCTTTCATTTTCGGTGGATTCTCCAACTTTGAACGTCTTGAGCTCCTCAAGAGTTGCTCCAGACAGGTCTGGGTGTGTTGGTAAACACGTTCCTTCTGGTTCTTTCGATTTCACCAATATCAATTTCAGTATCCTCGTCACTACAGTCTTTTATTACTATCGATCCTTTCCTCCAGGTTTCTTCAACGACGCTGACGAATTCCAGACCGAAGTCGCCGTCCAAAAGTTGAGCCTCGGCGGTGAAAACGTCGAAGAAGTGACCGCCGCCGTCGAAAAGTGCAAGGTCGTCGCCGGCGCCAACGCCTGCGAAAGGGCCTTCAACATCTACAACTGTTACAGGGACACCAGACACGTCTCCATCGTCTGAAGAGTTCATGTTGAGATGATCAAAGACATCGTCAGAGATACGAGAGCCTGATTCAAGGGATCGGTGATTAATTTGATGCAAGACTGGTCGTTTTTATTTTTGTTTTATACGTTTTCTTTTTAGACTGATAAATGAATCTCTGAATAAACTTTTTTTTCTAAATTTAAACTTGTTTTTTAATGATTTTTTTTTTCAATATTAACTTCCCGCAGGGTAAGTTATATTCATCTTTACATCTTCTATATATATAAAAATAAGTCGGGTTTTCCTTTCTGACGAAATAACTCGAGTACGCACAAACCGATTTGGACAATTTTGCATTCGTTGGAAAGGTCTCGGGCTCCGCAAGGTTTACAGCAAACAAAATTAGTTGTGCATGGCATCGTGCCTTAATGCAAATTGCTGGTACTTCAAGCACCGTCATTAAAAATTCGAGTAATGACATTAGTCAGAATTATCAGAATTATGCTTGGTTAAGTCAACGAGCAATTCTTGCCACAAAGAATAATGATGTACACGCACTGAATTTCACCATTCAATCAAAAATTGCTGGCGATTTGGTGACATACCAATGATTCTGACTGGTCTTTCGTTTGACTTCAAACGATGCAATTTCCAGTTCGCCTTGCGTTCGCAATAACAAGTCACAAGGCCAATCGCTTAGTGTTAGCGGGATAAATTTCAAATACATCATTTAGAAAATCATTGTTTTTCACATGGATAGTTATACGTTGCCTGTTCACGAGTTGGAGAACCATCCGCTTTGTTTGTGTTAACGTCACAACAAAAAACAAAAAATGTGGTTTACCAAAGAGCACTTCAATGAAACGGATAATTTGCGGATTCACTTTCATTTACTACTTGTTAGAGAAGTTCAACTAAAAAACACTTCATTTTTGTAATCGAAATAAACTCATTACTGTTGTATAATAAAATCAATTTTTTCCTTTTCAAATATATAATATAACAAACAAAAAATTTCTTCATCTTTCTCACCAAACCATCTGGTGGCGGAACGGTGTTCGTCCGGTTTGCTAGTATACTTATATATCTCTGCTTTTCAAATTTTTCTAGACATTTCAGGAAACATTAGAAAAAATGGATGTATGTGTGCGTGCAAATGCAAATTTTTGTCGACGATTTTGCGAGCACAGATCAACCGATTTTAATGATTCAAAATAAATCTATATTTAATCTCTGTACTTTTTTTACATAGTTATAGAATTTGTTAAAACTCTCTTTCGATAATTCAGGTTGTTGGGTTATTATTTGTAGCTGGGGACTGTATTAAACACTGATTTGTTAGTATATTATGTATTTGTTGCGGTTCTAATTACAATCACTGATTTGTTACTAAGTTATAATGAAAGGAGATATATTTATTTTTATTGGTAATTTACATGTTGTTAAGCGGACTTTACTTTTAGAAGTGAACAATTAGTTCCATTAAAACACTCCGTTAACCCCTCTACCAGGGGTTGCAACCATTCCATGCCTTGAAGTTTGTCACCTTCATGGCCAATATAATAAAACGAAAAGACGTCCGATCAGTCTCTAAAATGCAAATTCTCAAAAAAAACTATTTTTTTTTTAATTTCAAAGTATTTTAAAGCTTTTAAAAAATTTAAATAGCGGTACGCAAAATTAATAAAGTATAATTATAATTTGAAAGTCAATAAAAATATATATAAAAAGTATAAACACTTATAAGAAAGTATATGCAGGGGTGATTGAAATGTTTGTTGAAAAATGATAAATATGAGAAAGTTGAAGAATGTATTAGAAACAAGTTATGACATTTCTGGAAAAAGTAGAACGATTGGGAAAGCATAAAAATGTTAAGCCTGAAAATTTTCAGTGAAGTACGATCATGTCAGGGAAAGTTTTAAAATTTTAACTAAAAAGGTAAAATTGTTGGGAAAAGTACCCATTAGAA
>NW_020539726.1:44751779-44758589 GCF_003426905.1 Ctenocephalides felis
AGCATAATAATTATTTTTAATCAAATTCACGAAAACGTCGACCATTTTGAATCAAACTGAACAACAATCTGAGCGACTTGTCAAAGTGCAGTGCTGCCAACATACGATACATACGAATAATAGAAGATAAATTTAAATTTAATTATAAATGAACTGAATATTAAACACAAAGGATTCATATGTTGATTTAAGTTTATGCTTAATTACCAAATTTAGTTTAAGTTTTGTGTAAATAACAAGTTAATAAAAATATTGTTCTTATTATTTTTAACTTCACGTCATTAAGCAATATGGCCGCGTCTTGCTAACTGTGAAAACATTAATTCAAACTTATTTTTCATAAATAACTAAATACATGTGTCTCTGTGTCTATTTTTACTACAAATCCCGGTTCCGTGTAAATAACACGAATTTTTAAATCATTAATTCGTAAGCTCGACAGAAACTGAAAAGTTTTTAATGCACCATTCGCCCGAAAAGCTTTTCATCAACGCAACATGAGTGTCTAATTAAAAATAAAAATGTATAAAAACTGTTGAAAATATAATCACGTACGCATTATTAAAACATTTCGGAGGAAAAATTGCTGGAACGGAAAAATGGTAAAGGACAGTTGTGATGGGATTTGTTTAAAAAAAATGACTAGTGTTTGTTGCCAAAGAGGATTTAGGTAAGTGTTTACTATAATCAGATATGATTTTATTTACAAATTTTATACACTGTTTTCTGTAGTGTAAACAAATTGTCAATTGCTTATTTATATAATTTTATTTGTTCGTGTTTAATGTTTTGACAGTTAGCAAGAGTCGGCCATTTTGCTTAATGACGTGAAGTTAATAATAATGAGATTAATATTTTTTAACTTACTATTTACACAAAACTTAAACTAAATTTGATAATTAAGCATAAACTTAAATCAACATATTTATCCTTCATTTTTAATATTCAGTTCAATTAAATTTAAATTTATCTTTATTATTCATATGTAACGTATGCTGGCAACACTGCACTTTGACAAGTCGCTCAAATAGTTTTTCAGTTTGATTCAAAATGGTCGACGTTTTTATGAATTTGAATAAAAATAATTATTATGCTGTGTTTTAATTATTAAAAGTGTGCAAGATTATACAGGGTTCAACGAGTAAGTACCTATAAATATATATAATACATATCGCTTCTATTTAGTTTGTAAATTCATATACAGATTTGAAACACTGAACCGGATAGCAATATTTGCTTAAACAATTTTGAGGTGTGTGAAAAAGTTTCTAAGTGTTTAAAATAGTATCATGCAATTGTTAAATTTGGCTATTAACAATATAGAATCGATTTACGTAAGCCGTAAACAAAAATACTTATTGTTGGTTAAAATAATAAATGTTAAATTTTTTGACAGCTAACCTAAGTATAAAAACCTAAAACATTTGTAGTACATCCATTTTGACAGTTTTCTAATAAAAATTTATTATTATGAATTAATAAATTCTGACATATTACGCAAAAATCATTATCATTTTAACAGAATTCTACCTATATTTAGCATTAATTTTTTTTAATTTAATTATTCATTTATAAATATTTTCTACGTTTCGGAGATATGGAATATCCCTTCTTCAGGATCTGTTAGAAACAACCAAACAAACTTTTATATATTTATATGATTTTCAAATACTTTGAAATTAAAATAATTCACTGTTTACCTAACTAATTTGTTTCTGACAGAAAATTAGATTGATTTTTTGCTAAAAATTTTACTTGATAATAAGATCAGATTAGAAATTTGAACTTCATCTCTCTGCAATGATTCTTCGTTTTTTCCTTATTTCTGTATGTCATTTGTAAGATTTTTTCTGGCTGTCTCTTAATGAAAAAGCTCACTGAAATCAAAATTGTGCATCTACTAACAAATTTAATAAATGTGTACAGTTGCAAGTACATTCAAAGATTGAACGAAATGTATTCAAAGACTAATTCTTCGTTTTTCCCCTATGTTTAAGTGTCAACTGTAATCATATATATATATATATATATATATATATATATATTATTTTTTCGACATAAATTTGGCTACATTGTTAAGTATATGTTGATAAATTTCGCATAGAAAAGTGAATATCATTCCGTTTATTAATGCTGTTCTTATCAAGTAGTATTTATGCAGACTCTGCAAAGCGTCTTTGTGAATTACTCGATTTTGGTGTAAAGAACTCTTAAGTCCAACATCCTTACATTATCCTTATGAATTGATGTATATATATATATATATATATATATATATATAAATTGTAACCGTCTGTTAAATTCTGCATATTGGACTGTGGCCAAACGAATTAATTCTGTAGGTCCAACAATCTACATAATATATATATATATATATATGTATATATATATATATATATATATATACCCTTATACAAGATAAATGACAGATCACAAATTCAAGAACATACGTCGCAAGTTATCTATCCACCCTCTCGATATCTCTGTATATATATATATATATATATATATATATATATATATATATATATATATATATACAAAGAGAAAGATTTCACCCTATCTTTTACGTCAGATAGATTAATTATCTTTTCTGTGTTTAGTGGTCGTGATTGATAGATGTCGCTACTGACTGAGTAGGACTAACACATTAATATGGCAGTAATATATATATATATATATATATATATATATATATATAATTTGGGGGTAGTAGAGAGATAAAGAGAGCACTCTGTAACATGAAAACTGATAAAAAGATTGTTTGATAAATGACATGTATGTGTAATATTTTTTGTGATGTAACTTTGCGAAACAAAATCCGGTAGTGTAAAGGATAAGGCAAAATGAACTAAAACACACATACACATATATATATATATATATATATATATATATATATATTGTGATAAGGTTTTTCAGACACAAGTCGAAAAAATAAAAACAGAAAATAAATACTAAATCTTCCTTAATACGTTTCGAGCTATTGTACTAGCTCATCATTCAGCTAAAATACAAAAAGAGTGATAAAATAAAGTAACAAAATAAAATAAAACAGAATCAAAATTAAAATTATACGTACCAAACCAGTTTAAAATTTATTTATATAAAATTTGACAATTATAACATAAATATTTTGTTCTAAAAACAAAAAAATATGTATATATATAGAATTCTTTAAAATCAAAAACACCACATAATAAAATTGTTGACTCCGTTTACAAAGTGAATTGTAATGATTGTGAAAAATTCTATATTGGAGAGAGTTTACAATATATATCTAAGAGAATGCTTCAACATAAATATAATTCAAAAAACAAAAATCAATACAAAACTATGCTATTAGACCACATGCAAAATTTTAAACACTTTTGATTTGAACAATCCGATTGTTTTATATATTAAACAAAATGTTGACCTAAGAAGATTTGCTGAATCTGTTTTCATTTTTTAGTCCGCATTCTTACAAAAGATTTTTATGGAAATAGCATAGGTAAATTGTTTTTTGAGAATTTTTTAACTTAGCGACAAGTGAATCAAAATTTTTAAAATAGCATTGTATTTGCTTATTTTGAGCATAAATAAAAAATTTACAACAAAATTTGATATATTTTATAAAATAAGTATTTACTTAGGAAAAAGAACTAAGAAACTTTTGTGGTTGGAGTGCAGACTATCTTAAAGTTAATATTTTTTTATTTTTTTATCAAGTTGGAAGCGTTTGAGCCTCTGGGAGCAAAGAAATTCGAATAAATCCATATCAAGGACCACCTTAGTGTATATATATATATATATATATATATATATATATATACTTATACAGATTAATCATAAAGATGTTAATATATCCCGAGGTACATCGAAGATAACACGAATTTCTCAAAGCTATTTATCTAATCTTGTATTATATTATAGCTCAAGGGGTTTATGTCCTTTATCAATATGCGAGAGAGACGACATATATATATATATATATATATATATATATACATTATATAATATGTATTTCTGATATAATGATCCTCCTTCGAAGGAGATGTGGCCCTGAATGAGCCTTAAGTACCTCAAAGCGTTAAAGGACAGGAAGTTATATATAATATATTATATATTGTAAGAGATGAATAACGTATGTAAGTCCCTTTGACAGTGCGCAACCCTTTGCAAAACGTCCCTCAATGGCCTCCATGGAAAATAAATCTTATAGATGTAGGACATAAAAATACCTTAAGGTGCTCTCTGATAAAGGATTGTCCGAGACAAGGATATTGTATATATATATATATATATATATATATATATATATGCACAATCGTTTAGCAATACTTTATTAATTACAGCGTTCCAAACGTTTCGAGACCATGTTTGTCCCATCAACAATGTAAAAATATAGTTTACTTGCAAGTGGACGTAAAATTTTTGAGAAGGAACTAGCTGTAAGTGGAAGTCTGTCTTAAGGCAATTAAGGCATCGTGCCTTAAGGCAAATTGCTGGAACTTCCCGTACCAAAAATTATTATTTTTTTAAAAACGATTAACATTTTTGAATAAATTTTACTTCGAAAAAATAAGATTTGTGAGAAACTATAAATTGGACAAAAAGTTACTTTTTTTTGAAAAAAAAAAATTATTTTTAATATTTTTTTTTTTATTTTTTTTTGAAAAAAAAAATGTTTTCTTTATTTTGACACATTTTGCAAGATCTAAACTTTTTTTCAAAGCAATCGTACTGCTTTAACTGCATAAAGAAAAAATATCAAAGCGCGTAAGCGCCGCGTTGCCGTCTAACGCATAAACATTGGTACGGAACCCATAGGAATGCAAACCAAATTTATACATTTTTGACAGCCGAATGGCATTTTTTTTACTTTTTTCATTAGATCTCCGAAACCGCTAGACCTGCCTTTATGAAAATTTGATCGGTTCTTCAGCTTGTTAATACAAGTAAAATGTTTTTTGAATTAACAAAATCGGACGCTCCGTTCTCTTAAAAACTGAGTTACCGTTTTCGGCACTTTTTGCCCCGTATCTTCGGAACGGCTAGAGCTGCCTTCGCCAAAAACTAATCAGCACGTCTCCTTACCAATACGAATCGAATGTTTTTTGAATTATTCAAATAGGTTGATCGGTGTTCCCGAAATCGTCGACGAAAATTTGTACCCGCACATACATACACACACGCACATACACACACACACACACACATACACACACACATACATTCATTTTTTCTAAGGTATGCCAAAATATTCAGAAACCTTTGAAACGTCAAGAAATGCAAAAATTTTCATTTTCGATTTTTTTGCGATTACTATAACTTGCCCTACGGGAAGTTAAAAATCACGGAAAACCATGTCATTCCACTTAGTTTATTTTTATTTTTACGAAAAAACTTTTCCATTGACTTTTTCACGTATCCCCGTTTTGTATATTTTCATATTCATGTCCAAAATCATAAATAATATTTTATGTTTTATGCATGGCGCGTAACTCGTCGTATATTTCTCGAACCGATATTCATCGAAAGATTTAGTGAAAAAAAATGAATATTTCGGAAAACATCTATTATTTTTATGTAGACGCACATCTGGGGGCCCCCCAAAAGGCGAAGTTAAATGCGACTATAAAATGAGAAATAATCGAAGAAGGGCGCTTAAAAATTTTCATTGTCGGGAAAGGTCGTCGTGTTGTGTTTATGGATTTCTTGGGAAGAAAATAATAAATATTTAAATAAATAAAAAAGAGTGCGCGTAAGGTTCACACGCGATTGAAGTAAAACTTATTTGATACTGTACAAAGTAACAATTTTAAGTCAAAATAAATACAATTTTATAACAATTTTGAATAGTGTTTATTAGTAACATGGTAATACTTGTGATACACACATTTATTATTGTCAACTATTATACACATTCATACAATGATAAATTATAAATTATATATTTACAATGGCATTAATAATATGTAAAATATTTAGAAATAATAATGTAAATAAAGTCATACTTCAAATACGACATGATCGGTTTGTCATTGTAATTAGCATTTAGAAATGAACCTTCATTAGAGAAATAAAGTAATTGCTGATTAATAAATTGCTGAATAATAAAACAACGCCCAAATAAATATTGTTTTCGCAACTTCACTCGTCATGTAATAATTGTGTTCGAAGAACTTCATGTAATTAAAATTAACATACATTCATTGACTGATGATATTTTTTTACTTTTTTGCTGGCGATATAATCTCATTCTTTGAAAAGCTATAAGCTATAATATCTGTTTTGCCTAAAAATATTTTCCATTTCAATAACTTCAAAGATTTGTAGAAACTACGAATAATATAGAAATAATTCCTAATCAATAAACTTACGTTTAGTTTACGGCACAAATGTTTAATTTGTTTTATTATTTTCAAGGAACAGGGCAAAATATTCTTCTGATTCAGGCATTTTTCATTAAATCAAGCTTTATAATACGATGTAACTTTAAAATGTTTATCTATCTATGTCGATTTCTTTGTTGATATCGGTACGCATACAACGTTGACACCGGTACGAATACGACGACAGATCTCTATTCACATACACGACGACTAATCACAATCGACCCATATAGAAATGATATCATCGAGAGCGAATGACGAATAATTGTCACTCGACTCTTATCTTATCTTATCTGCCGTAACGCACTTCCGTTGCATTTGTACGGATTTACACCCTAGTAGCGCCTAAAGAAGTTTTACTTCAGAAATAGAATTACTGACTATATTTATACTCCATGTTTAAAGTCGTTTCTTGTCTAAAGAATTTTTTTTT
>NW_020539726.1:44759589-44779076 GCF_003426905.1 Ctenocephalides felis
AATGTTTTGATAATTATTATCAGGGTTAATGGGTTCACTGCTAATTATCTGCCAAGTGCATGGGGTCATTTTTTAATTCGGTGTCAACGACATTTTGCCTATTGGCAAGTATTAATGAATAATCAATAATGAATCAATAAATATAAAATTATTAGGAATAAAATGTGTAACACTTTAATATTTTAACCAAAATGATTTGTTGATTTTCGTTATTTGACATTTCAAAATTACGAGTTTTTATATTGAAAATTATCAACAAAAAAAAAGAATTGTGATGTGCCATGATAACTCATGCGAGAACTTAGATTTCAAAATTTTGATAATTTTATATGAAAAAAACGCAACATAATATAATATATTTTCAAGCTACAATTAGTATTTTCAGACTTCAATTAATATTTTCAAGCTCTGATTAGTATTTTTAGGCTCTAGTTAATATTTTCAAGCTTTAATTAGTATTTTTAGGCTCCAATTAGTGTTTTCAGACTCCATTTAGTATTTTCAGACTCCATTTAGTATTTTCAGACTCCAATTAGTATTTTTAGACTCTACTTAATTTTTTCACATCATCAGGCTCCAGTTAATATTTTCAGCCCCAATAGTATTTCATATGCTTTAATTTCCTACATGGAAATTTATTGACATTCGAGACTTTTAACACGACAAATAATACAGAATATAAAATTCCATAAATTGTTGCAACAAAATCGCATAAAGGAAGAAAAACAAAGCAGTGGAAACTTTTGTGGTGTCAAATAATAAAGATACAATGCAAGTTGTTTTGACTAAGTCGAAATAATAATTCGAAGGTATCGAATTTAAAGATAACACTATATTGAAAATTTACCATTATGTCATATCATACACAGACACACAAATCCACACCCATACACAAACACACACAATGACAAAAACATACACACATAAACACACATAGCCACACACAAGAACACTACATATAAGAAGACGAACATACACAGGCGCACACACAATCTCATACAAATATTTTAGTGTAATCTTACACTCTCTTATCATTTTCAAGAGATATAAATTGCGGCGTTTTCGATTAATGTTTCGACAGTTGTGCTTTGCATTTCGACAAGTGAACTTTCTTTTCGAGTTTTTGGAAATTTAATTTTTTAAAAAGAATCAACAAAATGAAATTCTTAGTTGTCGCTTTGGCTTTTGTTCGTTGCAGTCCTGTAAGTAGATTATTTTATAAATATTTATCTGTATTTTATTTTGATGAACATAATTAAATAAATTTCAACTAGTGGGGTGGGTGGCATCGTGCCTTTAAGGCAAATTGCTTGAACTTCCCGTACCGTAACGAATGTTCGAGGAATATTGAATGTTTTCAAATAGATTATTATAAATATTGTAACATTGTCTAATATTTATAAGAATTATATGACTGAATTGCAGAGTTGAAATTGTTTGTTTAAAGTATATTAGAACTATAGTCAGAATTAAAAATAAAATCTGAATTATTTTCGATATACAAAAAATTAAAAAAAAAAAAAAAAAATGGAACAAATTTTTTTTTCCAAAATTAATTATTTTGTTAAGACAAGCAGAAAGTTCTTTGAATCAATTGAATCGGACGCTTAGTTCTCTCAAAAACTGCCAATTTTTGTACATTTAGCTCTGTATCCCCGAAATGGCTGGGCCTACCTTTGCGAAAAACTTATAACCCCTTCTCCCATTATTACTAATTGAATGTTTTTTAGATATTCAAATCGGATGCTCCGTTCTCTCAAAAACTCGATTTTCATTTTCTGCACTCTTTGCTCCTTATCTCCGTAACTGCTGGACCTGCCTTTGCCAAAAACTAATCAGCTCTTCTCCCTATCAATAGGAATGCAATGTTTGTTTGAACCATTCAAATCGGTTGATCCGTGCGCCCTAAAACGTGGGCGAAAATTTGTATCCATACCTCATACACACACACACACACACATCCATTTTTTTCTGAAGTATGCCAAAATGTTCAGAAACCTTCAAAACGTCAAGAAATGTAAAATTTCAATTCCGATTTCGGCCCCATTACAATAACTTACCCTACGGGAAGTTAAAAATTTAAATATTTACAATATAACCATTTTTTATGAAAAACATTTTTATTATGTATTTAAAAATATTTCTTAACAATATATTAAAAATTCTTATTTTTTTCAAATTTTAAGCAATTTAGCAATTGATTTATTTAACCATATATTTTTATTTAACCAATAATCAAGTCCTTGCGTTTTGTTTATTTAGTTAAAAATAATCCTGAACCGATTTTGAAATATCAAACATACAGCCGTTTTCGTAAATAATAAAACTAAGTGTATAGAATATATTAATAATAATTTTTTAGTTCAAAGAAATTTCGTTAAACATTACAGTCTTACGAAATGTCAATGTTTAGAATAATATCAATTTGCATACATCGTTTTTGCTCTACCTTTGTTCAAAAGATATCAATTGAAAGTCGCATGGATTACGATCACTTGCCCGAAGGCGAAATGCCACTTACACCTAATAATTAATTTCATTAATATAATTATTTTTATTATTAGGCTGTGACTGACGAACAAAAGGAACGTGTTAGACAACACACCCAAACCTGCCTCCAAGAATCTGGAGCAACTCCTGAAGAACTCAAGAAGTTCAAGGTTGGAGAATCCACCGAAAATGTAAGTAATCAATATTAATTTATACTACTATTTATGAGTATTAATGATAAATCTATATTGATGATATTATAAAAGTATTTTTACAAAATCAATAATGATGGCACAGATCATATCTCGAAACGTATGGATATATTGCCTAATTATAAAGCATACTTTGAGCAATTCTAAAAAGAACTAAAAAACTAAATATGAAGATTAAAATACATGAAAAATATTATAAGAGAAAACTATGTACAAAAAAGTCGGAAAAAGTAGATAAAATTAAAAGAAAGCGATGAGTATAAATATTAGTATAAAATTTTTTAGCATACAAATGTACTAAAAAAAACAATTTGGATGAGGTATAAAAACTTATGTGATGCTAAGGAAAGATGTACAAAATTGAAAAATAATCAGAGAATAATAAAAAAATATTAAAAAATATTATAAAGTACATAAATATACAAAACTAAAAGTGTATGGGCCTGGTAAAGCATAAAAATTTACGTTTATAAAATTTAATTAAATTTAATTTAAAATTTAAGTTTAAAAAAGTTTAATAAACCATAAAAAGTAGAGGAAATCATCAAGTAAATAAAATAAAAAATATAAAAAATTATGGGAAGTGAGCATGCAAAAAAACTCAAAAATTATATAAAAGTAAAAATATTTACAAATTTTAGAAAAATGTATAGAAACTCATAAAAAGTAGAAAAAACCATAAAAAATTGAAAAAGATTGATAAAAATTATACAAATATAAAATACTTAGAGTTAATGGGCTTGATATATTATATTAGAAAGAAAAATATAAAAAGTATAATTAAATTGAAATAAATTTATGAAAAAAATGATATTCTCTACAGAGAATGAAAAAAGTATATGAAAGTATATGAAAGTAAAGAAAAGTTTAAAAAATTATTGAGAAGCAAATGAATTTAATAAAAAATACATAAATATAACATTCAAGAGAAGTTGGCTTAGGCTTAGTATCAGAAATATAATATAAAAGTTAAAAAAAAAAGAAAACCATAAGAATATAAAAAGTATAAGCAGTTTATAAAATTAATAAAAAATATCTAAGTAAAAAAACAAAGGGAGTGGAAAGCTTGCAATGAAAAAAGTAATTAAAGTAAAGAAAAATATAATAAATATAAAAAATATAAGAAGTATAGGAAGTAAATAAATTTAACAAAAATTGGTATTAGGGAATATATGAAAGTAAAGGAAAACGTAAAAGTATAAAGTAATAGACTATGGCAAATGTAAAAAAGTAATTGAAAGTATAAAATATAAACTGACAAAAATGTAAAAACGTTATAAAAATTTAAGTGTGAAATTATAAAGAGTGTAGAGAGATATAAACTATAAAAGTATAAACAAAGTAATATTTATCACTTTATTTACAATTTTAATTAATTTCTTTTATTTTCGTTTCAGGTTAGCGAAAATGTCAAATGCTTCATGAAGTGCTTCTTCCGCCAATCAGGTAATTATAAAAAATAGACCAATAGTCTAGAAAATGAGTATATTGACTTTCTAACAATTCTGTTCACTAATATATCTTCTTATTAAATCGAGATTCAATCAACTCAATAGTACAATTTAAAACGACCAATTTTGCAAAAAAAAATGGCATGAATAGGAATAAGTTAGGGCTCTAAATTATAAATTCTAAATTAGCATTACACAATTTTTTGAGTTTTTTTCTCTGCAAAGATCTCAGTAGGATGTCATTTTTTCAAATCCATCAGAAATTCTAGATGAAATAGCAAAAGAATGTTGCAGTTGAACCATATGTTTTCAGAATTGCTTGTCAGTAGAGTTAGAAAATACATCGAACCTTTCTAAATTAAAAAATTAACTCATTTTATGACATTGAGCTTGCAGATCAGTAGAGTCCCTTTACTAAATCCATCAAACCTTTTCCTCTTTAACTTGAATCACATTTCTTCAGTTCTATTCACCAGTAGGGTGTCTCATTTTTTAAATTTATAAATATTAATGTGAGATTGAGTTTGCTCGCCAGTAGAGTTCTTTTGTATACTATTAATATAAACTTCAGTTTGCTCGTCAGTAGAGTCCCTTTGGTAAATCCATGAAACCTTTCCCCCTCAACTTGAATCACATTTCTTTAGTTCTACTCATCAGTAGGGTCTCATTATCCAAATCCATCAATATTAATATAAAATTGAAGAACCAATTCTGTCGCATAACAGACAAATGTTATGGCAAGGCCATGTTATGAAGAACTTTCCATACTAAATTTAGACAAAAGCCATGTGGTTGCTGTGCAGTCAGACATTTTTCTCAGGTTGTCAGATAGAAAACCCAACCTAGAAACCACACCAATGTCGAAAAAAAAAGATCTTAGATAACAGGGTCTTTCTGACTCAGCTCCATAACACACGAGTGACCTTACAGTTTATGTGTAAAATGCCTGAATGCACAGCAAATACATAACATTTTTACTGTTTTCAGTATGATTCAGTAGCATATTGTATGCAAGTTGGACCGCAACATGGCCTTGCCATAACATTGGTCTGTTATGCGGCAGAATCGGTAAAGTCTTTTAATTTTCCTTTACTTTCACATACTTTTTCATGCTTTTATACTTTATATATATATATTATATATTTATATACTTTTTTATGAATATTATATGCTACTTGTATTTTTCATAGGTTTCTATATATTTTTCAATATTTTGTAAATATCATCTTTTAACAATTGTATATATTTTTATTTTCTTTTACTTTCATGTACTTTTTCACGCTTCTCCCATACTCATACTCATTTTCTCTTAGTAAACTTTATAGTATTTTTTCATACTTTTTTATGCTTTTCTATTTACTTTATAAAATTTTTGTTTTTTTGATTATATTGTAATTTTTTTCTCACTTTCATATAAGTTTTCATACTTTATGCAAAATCATTTTTTTTTAGTACATTTGTATACCTCAATAATATTTATACTTTTTGCTTACCGATGATTTCACTTTTCTCTACTTTTTTATGCATAATTCTGTCTTATTGTTTTTCATGTACTTTAATATTCATATTTAATTTCTTAGTTTTTTAGAATTTTTTGAAATGTGCTTTTTTCCATACGTTTTGACATATGTGTCATCATTATTGATCTTGTTATCGCAAACAAATCGAAAATAAATTTTTTTTATATATCTTTACGTTTCAGAGGTTTCTGAACATTTTGGCATACCTTAGAAAAAATGAATGTATGTATGTGTATGGATGTGTGCGGATACAAATTTTCGTGGACGATTTCGGGAACACCGATCAACCGATTTCAATTATTCAAAGAACATTCGATTGCTGTTGATAAGAAGACGTGCTTGTTAGTTTTTGGCAAAGGCAGGTCTAGTCGTTCCAATGATATGGGGCAAAAAGTGCCAAAAACGGTAACTCAGTCTATAAGAGAACGGAGTGTCCGATTTTAATAATTCAAAAAAAATTTTACTTGTATTAACATGATGAAGAACTGATCAAATTTTCATGAAGACAGGTCTAGCGGTTTCGGAGATCTAACGAAAACAGTAAAAAAAGATGCCATTTAGCGGTAAAAAACGATCATTAGACATATGCACATGAAATTATTAGATATTTTATAGAGATTTTAACAATAAGTATAAATTCTGTTTACATTCCTATGGGTTCCGTACCAATGTTTATCCGTTAGACAGCGACGCGGCGCTCATGCGCTTTATATTTTGTCTCTATGCAGTTAAAGCAGTAGGATTGCTTTGAAAAGTTCAGATCTTCCAAAATATGTCAAAATAAAGATAACATTTTTTCAAAAAAAAGAGAAGTTATTTTTATGCAATTTATAGTTTCTCAAAAATCTTATTTTTTCGAAGTAAATTTTTTTCAAAAATGTTAATCGTTTTTAAAAAAATAATAATTTTTGATACGGGAAGTTCCAGCAATTTACCTTAAGGCACAATGCCATGCGCCCAACTAGTTTAATATTTAATGCTTTCATTTTCGGTGAATTTCTCAACTTTGAACTTCTTGAGTTCTTCACGTTCCTTCTATTTGCTCGTCAGTAGAGTTCTTTCGATTCCCACCAATATCTTCCACCAGAGTCTTTTACTACTATCGATCATTTTCTCCCAGGTTTCTTCAACGACGCCGACGAGTTCCAGACCGAAGTCGCCGTCCAAAAGTTGAGCCTCGGTGGTGAAAATGTCGAAGAAGGTGACCGCCGCCGTCGAAAAGTGCAAGGTCGTCAGTGGTGACAACGCCTGCGAAAGGGCCTTCAACATCTACAACTGCTACAGGGACACCAGACACGTCTCCATCGTCTGAAGAGAGTTTATGTTGAAATGATCGAAGACATCGTCAGAGATACGAGAGCCTGATTCAAGGGATTGGTGATTAATTTGATGCAAGACTGGTCGTTTTTATTTTTGTTTTATACGTTTTCTTTTTAGACTGATATATGAATCTCTGAATAAACTTTTTTTTTCTAAATTTAAAATTGTTTTTTATTGAAGAAATTATTTTATTATTTCATTAATTAACTTCCCGTAGGGTAAGTTATAGTAATCGCAAAAAAATCGAAAATGAAAATTTTTGCATTTCTCAATGTTTTGAACGTTTCTGAACAGTTTCAAAGGGCATACCTCAGAAAAATTGGATGTGTGTGTGTGCTTTCGGATCAACCGATTTGAATAGTTTAAAAACATTCGATCCCTATTGATGGGGAGATGTGCTGATTAGTTTTTGGCAAAGGCAGGTCCAGCCGCTACCGAGATACGAAGCAAAGAGTGCAGAAAATACAAATCAAGTTTTTGAGAGAACGGATCATCCGATTTGTATGATCCAAAAAACATTCAATTTGTAATGATAGGGAGAAGGGGTGATTAGTTTTTGACAAAGGTAGGCCCAGCCGTTTTGAAGATATAGAGCTAAATGTCAAAAAATGGCAGTTTTTAAAAGAACTAAGCGTCAGATTTAAATGATTCAAAGAACTTTCTGCTTGTTTCAACAAAATAATTGCTTTTGGAAAAAAAAATTTGTTTCTAATTTTTTTTTCAATAACTATTTTTGTAATTTTGGATTGAAAATTCAAAAAATTGCCCAGGCTAAGCACAGTCTAAGCACCACTCTGGTACAAATGTTTGCCCAAATGCGTTTAGACTGTTTATGTTGGAGCACATTTTCAATTTTGTGAAAACTAATGAAAAATGTGAAAATGCCACCAAGCTAAGCACAGTATAAGTGAAAATGTCGCACAGAATTATTTGCAAATGCGTTTAGACTGTGACTATACGGGAGCACTTTTTCGGGAGCAATTTTGTGAAAATTAGGCAACTATTTTTTTCAATTGAATTCGAAATGAAACGACGATTGTTAATGTTCTGGAGATAAATTGATTTATGATTTACATTTGATTTGTACCGTTATAACAAGATAATGCAAAAATAATGAAACAATTACAGTATTTGTAATAATACAATATATTTGAATACGTTTAAAATTTCTCGAATATTTCATGACGGTACAAGAAGTTCACCGATGCCATACACCACTAGTTATTATTATTTTTACAATTATTATTACAAAAAACATGCATAAGAATTTATATCACAAAGTATGAAAATTAAGTCTAAATGTAATATAAATTATACCATAAAGTAATGTAAAGTATAAGAAAAACAAACATTTATATAAAAAAAAACTAAATTTATACAAAAGGTGTAAATATGGATGTAGACGTAAGTCTACTCATTAATAGAAATAAAAAATTACGTATTATGAAAGTTAAATACGTTTGTGAAAGTTAAATACGGAAGTAGTTTAAGTTTCACAAACTTAACGTAAGTTTATGGAAGTATGTACTTGTGTTCAGAAGTATGAGATTAATAAATGAAGTATAAAAAGGTTAAGAAACGTATGAGTTTGATTAAGTATGAAAGTATTACGAAAAGTATGACAATATTACAAAAGGTATGAATATATTACACAAAGTATAGAAAAATAGAAGGTGTATGATAACTATTTTCTTGCATAATTCTTATCCTTTATCTATGTAGTCTGACCATTTATTTGATTGCCTGTACAACCATGTCTTTTATTGCTATTTTATTAATTAAAATTTTTTACGGTTTTAAATGAGTATAACTTTCAACCTTGTGCAAGAATTTTGAGCTTGACTGGTAGTCAAATAGACTTTATATATATGAACAACTTTTTATATATGAACATTGTTTTTAATGTTCGAATGCTTTTTTTCAGCTCTTTTTTCAGAACCCAAATTCGTGCAGCTACTATGATTATTATAAAATTACTATCATTTTAATATTAATTAAGAATAAGCTTGATAAGAGCCTAAAATAATATCAATTATTATTGATTACAGCTTGCTTATGAATAAATAAATAAACGTTACGAGAAGTATATGAAAATGTACTGCTGAATAGTATGAAAATATCGCGAAAAGTATGTTACAGAAGTATGAAAACATTATAAGTATGGAGATATTACTGAGTATGAGAAAATTAATTGAAGTATGAAAATGTTGGTGAGAAAGGTATCTAGAAGTTCAGAAAAATATGATAGAGAAAGTATTAAGATGTTAGAAAGATTGAAAAATTAGAAAAAATGGTATGTTGAAAAATGCAAGAGAAAATTAAGAAAATATGAAAATGTTGCAAAAATTGTGCGAAAGATTATAAAAGTATGCTAGCTAAAAATGTTAGAGAAAAGGTGAAAAATGTTAGGTGTTTGAATAAGTACGACAATTTTGCAGAAAGTATGGCTATGCTAATAAAAGTATGACAATGATGGTTAAAGTGTGATAATTTGAGCAAAAATACTATAATTTTAAATAAAGTATAACAATGTGGAGAAATGATGAATGGAGAATGATACACAATTGTTCACGTAAATAGCATGACATATTGATAGAATAACAAAAGAATAAAATAATATGTATGTGTGAGTAGATTAAATATTGTGTGAAACAGATATATAGTGTCATATAGAGATGAATATTGTAAAGATACACTCTTTACAATATTCATCTCTATATGACACTATATATCTGTTTCACACAATATTTAATCTACTCACACATACATATTATTTTAGAGACAATAAACGAGCGATATAGAAATCTGAGCATAAAGAAAAATTGAAATGTAAAACGACTGACATTTATAATTATAAACAATTATCAAATTATACACATAGAAGTACGTACATATTGTTGATGTTGTGTACGCCCGATTATCAGACCATGTTAATATATATATATATATATATATATATATATATATATATATATATATATATATTGTAGTGTGGTGTTTGCAATGGTAGCAACATATCGGGTTCGTTATCAGATCGCGTGACGTCACGAAGCAGGAATTGATAACAAGTCACAACATGGTAAATAGTCAACACGCCACCAAAAGCAGCCCACATTACATATGGCTATATCCAACAGTCACACACATATATACATACATATATACATGCATACATACATACATATACATGTATATATATATACATATACAAAGAAAAAAATTCCATAAATCCGTCAAAAACTACCCCATGAAGAATAATAGACAGTTCTATGGACAGATCTTTGAACACATTTTTGTAATATAGTATTTGTTTTGCATTAATTTAACCAGTTAACTATGGTGCTCTCATTGAACTGAGCAAGCAGTTTTGTGAAAGATTATGAGATAAAATGTTGTTAAAGAAAAATACCACTTACAACTTTTACATTATTACAGAATAGTCACTAAATATTCTAAGTCTCTTGAAATTTGAGAAAATTTAAATAGCCAATGGTCAATTTTTTATAGAAATGACTTGTATACTCGTCAATATAAAAAACATAAAAATTGTATAACTCCTCTATGGCGGTTAAGAAAAAAACAAATATTTTAAGACTGCAAGTTTGAGTTAAAAATGTAACATCTTTCTCCATTTTGACAAGCTAAATAAAAACAAACACAGAAGCCCTTGTTTTATAAAATGATATATATATATATATATATATATATATGTATATAGAATTTTGTGATATGACTGTAAAATATATCATATGTCTGGCCAATATAAGAACAATTACAATCGAAACAATTTACTTTATAAGCTATATCTTTTTTTTCTTAAAGGAGATTCGTCTTTAGTGTTTTGTTTAAATTGTAATTGTTCTTATATTGGGCAGACTTGTCAGAACTTAGATAAAAGACTCAGGCAGCATGGATTAAAATGCGAAAAAATAGATAATAAAAAATTTAAAAGTACGCTTGTGGAATCATACTTAACATTTCATCAATATCTCGATACTTGGGATTTGTTTAAAATATTTCTGTATGCTTCACATGTTTTAGTATTGTGTCAAGCTTTGCAAGTGATAGTTGGTGTTTTTTGTATTATCAGAAATTAATTATAAATTAAATAAAATATTAAATAATGTTTAATATATAAGTAACTGTTTTTGAAATTACACTGAAGATGAGGCATACCATGGTCTCGAAACGTCTGTAATTACCAAATAAAGTGTGTGTTAAAAATCTGAGTGTTGTATTGTTTATAATTAACATTTAATATATATATATATATATATATATATATATGTGTGTGTGTGTATGTGTCCACATATATCCGCATTCGTTTCTATCTAAATTCATATGCACTTGTCTGGGGCGCCCTGAAGGGGGCATTTTGGGGATTCTATGGTTGCTTGAAAGGGTAACTGAGAGTAAAATTGGTACATATGTATATATCATCCATCTACCATACATCATACAAATATTATATATATATATATATATATATATATATATATACATGTGGGGAAGTGTATAAATATATTGTAGAAGTTGTGACACTTGTCAGGATTTTAGTGCAAGCATCATTTATCTTATTTGTTTTGTGTTGTAAACCCCTGTATATTATATATATATATATAATATATATATCAGAAGGTAGAGTCTTGGATTTATAAATATTTTGTAGAGCTCCATACAAAGCATCCAAAGGATTTTTAGAACAATTTTTTTCCATTCCATCTTCAGAACATCTGTCAAGAAACATGATCTTGATTAGATTTAAAGAAACAATATATTTAAGAAAAATAGAAATTGGTGAATTTTTGGTGGATAATATTGTGAAAAAGAGGAAATTATATAAAATATGACAATATTTCATAACATAAGAATAATTGTGATTTGTAATAATGGGAAAAGTGTAATAGTTTTACAGTTGCTTCAGTAATATCTCTAACAGCATACAAATTTCGTTATGTTTTGTGTATTATTTGATTTCATATACTCTTTTTATAAAATCTCAAATATTTTGACAATAATTCAATATTTTAGTCTAAAAATTAATTTCAGTATAAAGTGTAATGTGTTGTTTACACCAGAACATCCAATGTATTAATTGCACTTTCTCTCGACGTTTTGAGTTATCCTGAATCGTTTGAGACCAATATTGAAAAAATATAAGGAAAAATACAAAAATCTGTAGTCAGAATTTTAAAGATTGTTAAATCTCAATTATTAATTAGAGACAATTTGTTTATACATTTCGGAAAAAGCCACTTACACCCAGTTATGAAAAACAATTTTTGTTAGAAAACTCTTTGTCAAAATTAATCTACGTAAGTAAGGTTAGGTCATCTGTCAAAAATTTACCAAATCAATTTAACCAAGTATTTTCGTTTACGCCTTAAATAAATACATTCGATATTGTTAATAGCCAAATTTAGCAATCGCCAGTTACTATTATAAACTTTTAAATACTTTTTAAACGTTTTTTTGCAAATATGAATACCCGGTGAATATTAACAACATATGTTGCAACTCGTTACATGATTTTACTAGCAAAATGTAAGTGATATGTTTTAAAACATAATAAAAAGTACTTACTCGTTGAATTTTGTAAGATCTTGCACACTTTTAATAATCAAAACACAGCATAATAATTGTTTTTAATCAAACTCACAAAAACGTCGACCATTTTGAATCAAACTGAACAACAATCTGAGCGGCTTGTCAAAGTGCAGTGTTGCCAACATACGTTACATATGAATAATAAAAGATAAATTTAAATTTAATTATAAATAAACAGAATATTAAAAATAAAGATTTCATATGTTGATTTAAGTTTATTTTTGATTAACAAATTAAGTTTAAGTTTTGTGTAAATAGCAAGTTAAAAAAAATATTGTTCTTATTATTATTAACTTCATGTCATTAAGCAATATGGCCGCGCCTTGCTAACTGTCAAAACATTCAGGCAAACTTATTTTTCATAAATAGCTAAATACATGTGTCTCTGTGTCTATTTTTACTACAAATCCCGGTTTCATGTAAATAACACGAATTTTTAAATCATTAATTCGTAAGCTCGACAGAAACTGAAAAGTTTTTAATGCACCATTCGCCCGAAAAGCTTTTCATCAACGCAACATGAGTGTCTAATTAAAAATAAAAATGTATAAAAACTGTTGAAAATATAATCACGTACGCATTATTAAAACATTTCGGAGGAAAATTTCCTGGAACGGAAAAATGGTAAAGGACAGTAGTGATGGGATTTGTTTTAAAAAAATGACGTTTGTGAATTTTAGTGTTTGTTGCCAAAGAGGATTTATGTAAGTATTTGCTATAATCAGATATGATTTCATTTATAAATTTTATACAGTATTTTTTGTAGTATATAAAAATTGTCAGTTGCTTATTTATATAATTTTATTTGTTCGTGTTTAATGTTTTGACAGTTCGCAAGAGGCGGCCATTTTGCTTAATGACGTGAAGTTAATAGTAATGAGAATAATATTTTTCTAAACTGCTATTTATGCAAAACTTTAATTTGTTAATTAATTTTCTTTATTAATATTCTTTATAATCCATTAATATTAAGATTATTTATAATAAGATTTAAATTTATTTTTTATTATTCATATGTAACGTATGTTGGCAACACTACACTTTGACAGGACGCTCAGATTGTTGTTCGGTTTAATTCAAAATGGTCGACGTTTTTGTGAATTTGATTAAAAACATTTTTTTTGCTGTGTTTTTAATAAAAGTGTGCAAGATTATGCAAAATGCGACTGGTAAGTACTTTTTACTATTTTCAAAGAAAATCATTCACATTTTGCATGTACATTCATGTACAAATTTGAAACATTGAACCGGATAGCAATATTTGCTTAAACAATTTTGAGGTGTTTGAAAAAGTCTCTAAATGTTTAAAATAGTAACATGCAATTGTTAAAATTGGCTGTTAACAATATAGAATTGATTTACGTAAGCCGTAAACAAAAATACTTATTGTTAGTTAAAATGATAAATGATAAATTTTTTGACAGCTAACCTAACATTTTTAGTACATCCATTTTGACAGTTTTCTAATGAAAATAGTTTATTATTAATTGATAAATACTGACGTATTATGCGAAAAATCATTACAAGCATTATGATTTTAACGAAATAGTTCTGTATATATGATTTTCATTTTCTGAACTAAAGGCCCTGCATATTTTTCATTGAAATTATTATTTATATTATTTATCTATAAACATGTTCCACTTTTTAGAGATATGGAATGTCTCATTCATAAAGATCTGTCAAAAACCAAAATACTATTTCATACATTTATGCACTTTTTAAATTCCTTGAAATAGATAGAATTTAATGTTTACCCTTGAAATAATTTATATATATATATATATATATATATATATATATATGTGTGTGTGGGGTTGTGTGTTTTAGTTCATTGTGCTTTCTCCTCCACTACTGGATTTTGTTTCGCAAAGTTACATCACAAAAAATATTACACATACATGTCATTTATCAAACAATCTTTTTATCAGTTTTCATGTTACAGAGTGCTCTCTTTATCTCTCTACTACCCCCAAATTATATATGTATTATATATATATATATATATATATATATATATATATATATTGTTGCCATATTAATGTGTTAGTCCTACTCAGTCAGTAGCGACATCTATCAATCACGACCACTAAACACAGAAAAGATAATTAATCTATCTGACGTAAAAGATAGGGTGAAATCTTTCTCTTTGTATATATATATATATATATATATATATATATAATATATACAAAGAGATATCGAGAGGGTGGATAGATAACTTGCGACGTATGTTCTTGAATTTGTGATCTGTCATTTATCTTGTATAAGGGTATATATATATATATATATATATATATATATATATATATATATACGTCTATATATATAATATGTAGATTGTTGGACCTACAAAATTAATTCGTTTGGCCACAGTCCAATATGCAGAATTTAACAGACAGTTACATTTCATATATAGAGCTAAAACTTTCACAGAATTGTTTTTTATCAATTTGGAACCATTTGAGCCCTTGGGAGCAATGAAATTCAAAAATGTCCATACTAAGGACCACCCTAATATATATATCATCATAATATATATCGAATATCCCACATAGTATGCAAAATTAATTGTAAAGATTGCGAAGCAATTTATGTAAGTGCAACAAGACAGCATCTGAAAAAAAATTCCTTAAACAACATTACAACAATTCCAAAAATAAGAAACAAAATCAAACTATGATCACTGATCATACAAAAAATTGTAATCAGTGATTCAATTTCGACCACATCGTCTCAGAAACGCTTTTCAGAATCATGCTTCATTTAGATGTACAAAAACAGTATAAACAAAAGCAATGATACCTCATCGCTTTGTGAAAATTATCAAGTAATATTAAACAATGTTTCGAAAATCATTTTGATGAAATAATTTAACATTTTTCTCGAAATGCCATTTTTCACTTGACTTGGATTTTTAAAAACAAGATTTAGTAAAATCAAAATATAATTCTAAAATTATTTAATTTAAAGGTAGTAAGAACTTTGTTTTGCAAAAATAAGTTTTCATGCTCTATTCTCTTTTCTGAAAATTTGATATCAAACACTGGTAGTTTTAGCTGACCTAAATATGATTTATAGGTTGAATATTAATCAACAACAAGAACCAAATATCAAAAACAAACAGCCGCAAAAAACTGAAGAAAAAAGTGATTTTTTTATCTATTTATTAAGGAAAAATGCTACTTACAACTCACTCACTCTTACAAGGTTTCAATTTGCTCATCAATAAAGTTTTTTTATGCTTACTAAATGTTTGGCTGGTTTTGCAATTTAATTTTATAGTAGCTTGATGTCAAAATTGTCTAGAAAGTTTTTACAGGGATTCCTTAAAGTCCATGTCTCTAAGTCAGACTTAGTCTCTTAACTAACTCTTAATTTGCTCGTCAGTTAAGTTCTACCTTTTGTGAAAATTATTTTCGTGCATCCAATTCTTTTCTTGATTTTTGTTTTTAGTCAACATTTTTGTTTGCATCATAAACTAGTTGTAGCTTACATCATACACAAAAAAGGAAAAGGTAGCAAGAATGTTACGAGTCCTTTTGTAAATCATTACTAGTATATTATAAATCATAATTATATCATTTAATCATAAATAGTTAAATAGTAAAATCTTAGTGTTTGCCATGTGCAGAAGAAATTTTTGAAATTTTTGAAAATTTTTTCATGCTATTTCCATACAAAACTTTGATTGAATTGCGCTCTATCTAAACGTTAATATTAAGAGCTAAAACTTTCAGAGAATTGTTTTTTATCTATTTGGAAACATTTGAGCCCTTGGGAGCAAAGAAATTAGAAAAATCCATATTAAGGACCACCTTAGTATATAATATATATATATATATATATATACGTGTATATATATATTATATATATATATATATATATATACTTATACAGATTAATCATAAAGATGTTAATATATCCCGAGGTACATCGAAGATAACACGAATTTCTCAAAGCTATTTATCTAATCTTGTATTATATTATAGCTCAAGGGGTTTATGTCCTTTATCAATATGCGAGAGAGACGACATATATATATATATATATATATATATATATATACATTATATAATATGTATTTCTGATATAATGATCCTCCTTCGAAGGAGATGTGGCCCTGAATGAGCCTTAAGTACCTCAAAGCGTTAAAGGACAGGAAGTTATATATAATATATTATATATTGTAAGAGATGAATAACGTATGTAAGTCCCTTTGACAGTGCGCAACCCTTTGCAAAACGTCCCTCAATGGCCTCCATGGAAAATAAATCTTATAGATGTAGGACATAAAAATACCTTAAGGTACTCTCTGATAAAGGATTGTCCGAGACAAGGATATTGTAGATATATATATATATATATATATATATATATATATATATATATATATGCACAATCGTTTAGCAATACTTTATTAATTACAGCGTTCCAAACGTTTCGAGACCATGTTTGTCCCATCAACAATGTAAAAATATAGTTTACTTGCAAGTGGACGTAAAATTTTTGAGAAGGAACTAGCTGTAAGTGGAAGTCTGTCTTAAGGCAATTAAGGCATCGTGCCTTAAGGCAAATTGCTGGAACTTCCCGTACCAAAAATTATTATTTTTTTAAAAACGATTAACATTTTTGAATAAATTTTACTTCGAAAAAATAAGATTTGTGAGAAACTATAAATTGGACAAAAAGTTACTTTTTTTGAAAAAAAAAAATTATTTTTAATATTTTTTTTTTTTATTTTTTTTGAAAAAAAAATGTTTTCTTTATTTTGACACATTTTGCAGATCTAAACTTTTTTTCAAAGCAATCGTACTGCTTTAACTGCATAAAGAAAAAATATCAAAGCGCGTAAGCGCCGCGTTGCCGTCTAACGCATAAACATTGGTACGGAACCCATAGGAATGCAAACCAAATTTATACATTTTTGACAGCCGAATGGCATTTTTTTTACTTTTTTCATTAGATCTCCGAAACCGCTAGACCTGCCTTTATGAAAATTTGATCGGTTCTTCAGCTTGTTAATACAAGTAAAATGTTTTTTGAATTAACAAAATCGGACGCTCCGTTCTCTTAAAACTGAGTTACCGTTTTCGGCACTTTTTGCCCCGTATCTTCGGAACGGCTAGAGCTGCCTTCGCCAAAAACTAATCAGCACGTCTCCTTACCAATACGAATCGAATGTTTTTTGAATTATTCAAATAGGTTGATCGGTGTTCCCGAAATCGTCGACGAAAATTTGTACCCGCACATACATACACACACGCACATACACACACACACACACACATACACACACACATACATTCATTTTTTCTAAGGTATGCCAAAATATTCAGAAACCTTTGAAACGTCAAGAAATGCAAAAATTTTCATTTTCGATTTTTTTGCGATTACTATAACTTGCCCTACGGAAGTTAAAAATCACGGAAAACCATGTCATTCCACTTAGTTTATTTTTATTTTTACGAAAAAACTTTTCCATTGACTTTTTCACGTATCCCCGTTTTGTATATTTTCATATTCATGTCCAAAATCATAAATAATATTTTATGTTTTATGCATGGCGCGTAACTCGTATATTTCTCGAACCGATATTCATCGAAAGATTTAGTGAAAAAAAATGAATATTTCGGAAAACATCTATTTTTTTATGTAGACGCACATCTGGGGGCCCCCCAAAAGGCGAAGTTAAATGCGACTATAAAATGAGAAATAATCGAAGAAGGGCGCTTAAAATTTTCATTGTCGGGAAGTCGTCGTGTTGTTTTATGGATTTCTTGGAAGAAAATAATAAATATTAAATAAATAAAAAAAGAGTGCGCGTAAGGTTCACACGCGATTGACGTAAAACTTATTTGATACTGTACAAAGTAACAATTTTAAGTCAAAATAAATACAATTTTATAACAATTTTTGAATAGTGTTTATTAGTAACATGGTAATACTTGTTATACACACATTTATTATTGTCAACTATTATACCATTCATACAATGATAAATTATAAATTATATATTTACAATGGCATTAATAATATGTAAAATATTTAGAATAATAATGTAAATAAAGTCATACTTCAAATACGACATGATCGGTTGGTCATTGTAATTAGCATTTAGAAATTGACCTTCATTAGAGAAATAAAGTAATTGCTGATTAATAAATTGCTGAATATAAAACAACGCCCAAATAATATTGTTTTCGCAACTTCACTCGTCATGTAATAATTGTGTCGAAGAACTTCATGTAATTAAAATTAACATACATTCATTGACTGATGATATTTTTTTACTTTTTTGCTGGCGATATAATCTCATTCTTTGAAAAGCTATAAGCTATAATATCTGTTTTGCCTAAAAATATTTTCCATTTCAATAACTTCAAAGATTTGTAGAAACTACGAATAATATAGAAATAATTCCTAATCAATAAACTTACGTTTAGTTTACGGCACAAATGTTTAATTTGTTTTATTATTTTCAAGGAACAGGGCAAAATATTCTTCTGATTCAGGCATTTTTCATTAAATCAAGCTTTATAATACGATGTAACTTTAAAATGTTTATCTATCTATGTCGATTTCTTTGTTGATATCGGTACGCATACAACGTTGACACCGGTACGAATACGACGACAGATCTCTATTCACATACACGACGCTAATCACAATCGACCCATATAGAAATGATATCATCGAGAGCGAATGACGAATAATTGTCACTCGACTCTTATCTTATCTTATCTGCCGCCGTAACGCACTTCCGTTGCATTTGTACGGATTTACACCCTAGTAGCGCCTAAAGAAGTTTTACTTCAGAAATAGAATTACTGACTATATTTATACTCCATGTTTAAAGTCGTTTCTTGTCTAAAGAATTTTTTTTT
>NW_020539726.1:44780076-44800565 GCF_003426905.1 Ctenocephalides felis
TTTTCGGGCGCACGGATCAACCGATTGAATGGTTGAATAACATTCGATCCCTATTGATAAGGAAATGTGGAGATTAATTTTTGGCAAAGGCAGGTTCAGCAGTTACGGAGATAAAGAGCAAAGAGTACAGAAAATAGAAATTGAGTTTTTGAGAGAACGAAGCGTCCGATTTGGATGATCTAAAAAACTTTCTGCTTGTATTGACAAAACAATTGCTTTTGAGGATAAAAAAATATTACATCTTTTTTTATTTTCCATAAAATATTTTTGTAATTCTGGATTAAAAATTCAAAAAATTGCCCAGGCTAAGCACAGTCTAAGCGCCACTCTGGTACAAATGTTTTGCCAAGTTCGTTTAGACTGTTTAAGTACTGGAGCACTTTTTCAATTTTGTGAAATGAACTATTGAAAAATGTGAAATTGCCGCCAAGCTAAGCACAGTATAAGTGAAAATGTCGCACAGAATTATTTGCAAATGCGTTTAGACTGTGACTATACGGGAGCACTTTTTCAATTTTGTGTAAATATTAGGCAACTTTTTTTTTTTGAAATTGAATTCGAAATGAAATGACGATTGTTAATGTTCCGGAGATAAATTGATTTATGATTTATGATTTACATTTGATTTGCTCAGATATAACAATAAGATAGCAAAAATAATGAAAGTTACAGTATTTGTAATAATATATTTGAAAACGTTTAAAATTTCTCGAATATTTCATTACGGTACGGGAAGTTCCAGCAATTTGCCTTAAGGCACAATGCCATACACCACTAGTTTTTTAAGAATTCAAGTAACTTTTTGTGGGAAAGTAATGTTCACGTTGATGATGGCACAAACCATAGTCTCGAAACGTTCGTAAGACTGTAATTAATAAATTCATATTGTAGGGCTGAACAATTGTAAGAGTATATATATATATATATATATATATATATATATATATATATATATATATATTGTACAGTATATCTCTTTATATAATCCGTTGTCTATTTAGCTGTAATTTCACGCAGTGTCAAACACAGACAGAATTTTAAAACGAAAAAACAAACGTCTCTCGTCCATTTATACAATTCTTTGTAAATATATACGATATATACGATATATATATATATATATATATATATATATAATTTGTGTATCCTCGAAGTGAGTTACTTTATTTTTCTCGTTCCGATGCTCTCTCTGGAATAAAGATAAAATGTCATTTCATTTAAAAGCTCTCGACAGACAAGACAGACAGACAGACGAACGGACAACCTTACGAAAGTATTAGGGCGAAAGCACATTAGTAAATTGATAAAAAAGTTAAAAAAATAATAATAATATTTATTAAAAATTGATTCAAGATACAAAAATCATACATCGAAGATTGATCTGCAATCTTTGAGAAATAGAACTTTGCCAACAAGCAAACCAAAATTCAAATTTAGGAAAAAACTATAAAAGTCAGAAAAACAGATTCTAAGAAAAGTTTCTCTTACTTTTTAGTTCTGATTGATTTTTTAATTTTAAAATCTCAAATACCTAGATATAGGATTACATATACCGTTTACAAAATGAACTGCAACGATTGCAACGATTGTTACATTGAAGAGAGTTTGAAATTATTTATTGCAGAATGGGCCAGCATATCTATCATTTAAAAAAATCATACAACAATTTAAAACTATGATTGCTGAACACATATGCAAATTTACACACTGTTTAAATACTTAAAAATTGTAAAATAACATTAATTCTAGAAAATTTGCTTAATATATATATATATATATATATATATATATATATATATATTATATATCTTATATATAAAAATGGAGCTCTCTTTCAAATGTCCGAATAAAACTCGAAAGGCTGAATCGATTTGGCCAGTCTTAGTCTTTAAAAATTCGTGCCAATCCAGAGAAAGTCCAAAAGGTGAGAAATTATTTCAAATCCGCGTAGAAACTTTACATTTTTACTTTGAAAATTTTTGTAGAAGCGCAATTTAAATAAAACAATGGATGATGGCAATTTCGTGAAATGTCAAACGCTTTTGACAGATGATGTTCAATTACGTTTAATAGGATGTTTTACGCGAATATATTAATTATGATAATTTAAAGTAAGTAGTTTTGTTTGTAGTTTATTTATATACACAAAACGTTAGTAAACGGCCGCAAGTGTTACTAGAGACTCAAATATAAACTTTTTTGATATGTTAATATGAAAATGCACTTTTTGGCATATTTTTCTCAAACACGGTGCTCTGAAACATCTCATTTGTATAATTATACGTGTATACTCATTGGTATTTATAAAATATTTTCTAAGTTATATTATTTTTTATTTATGTTATTTAAATTCAGAACCTAAATTTGGTATAGATCAAATGGACATTTTGTCGAATAACATTTTTCCAGTTATAATTTCCCAGAATTTATCGCAGAATAGATATTAATATATGAAGGTGCGGGATTAAAAAGGTCGACCACCGATGTGCCAAAAATCAGTAAAGTTAAGCAAAGTTTAACAACATATTTGAAAGTAGAGAAAAAAGATGTATAGCCAGCTACAATCTTGATCTGAAAACGATAATCTTTGAAATGGGGGAGATAATCTTTGAAAATCCATAATAAAAGTATTTTCTTCCGTTGGTAGTTTTAGCATTAGTTAAAAATGTAATTATTTTTTAAAATACCTTTAAAATTATAATAAGGCTTTAAACCTTTTGCCACCTGCCCGTTACAAGTTACCCCGCATATAGGATAAAATTTCTAGATAACAAATTTTTGGAAGACGTCAAAAAAACACATTTCTACAATGATGAAGTAGAAGTCAGTTTACTGAACGTAGTCAGAAAATTGTTCGTTTGATATGTCTTATTTGTTGTGATATAATTGGTTTGCTTTTCATAATATACGAGTAGTTTATATTTGCTCAAAGTCAAATTGGACCTTTGTGCCTCGCCCTGCTCTACACATATACTTTTTATTCAAATTACTTTAATTCATCGAATGTTACTTGAAACTTTTCAAAAAGCAGGTCAAAGAAAAAATACTTAATTCATTTTCTATCTCTCCTCAGAGAAATTTGAAAATTTTGTATAAGCTCAGTAGTATTATTTACAATTATACACAAAATCCCGAATCCAAAAAGAATCTGAAAAACTTGAAACGTAATTAATAAGTCAAAAAACCGAAAAACACTTGGATTGGATTATACCATGTTTTCTAAAGAAAGTGTATAAATCTTCCAGTTTGATTGTATTGACAAAATATAGACAAACTAATGGGGTTTATTGTTTTTATAATACCTAATTATATACATCATTCAAACAACACATCCTTATGCACTTAAAGTATTAATATTTTTGATTCTCTAGAAATGGTTTAGAATATACCTTATTTAGCAAAACAACGTTTGCCGGGTCAGCTAGTATATATATATTATACGGAGATAAATTATATATCAATTTTAAACAAAATACGAATCAGTATATATTTGTGTAAATAATATGAAACATTTTGTGCGCCCTTTACGATCATTTTGCGAATTCCCTTTGCGCAATATATATTTTTCCAGACTTATGTTTATACAATATATATATATATATATATATATATATATATATACATACAATGTATATACCTATGTGTATGTATGTAAATATAAAATGCTCCATTCTCCTCTCCATATATATTTTAATTTTACGACTTTCAAGGGAATAGTCGATCGGTCATTATTATATCGGCGTTGCGTCTGATAAGACACACTTTGTATGAAAAAACGTACTTTCGAATTTAAAACATTACCGAGGAAAATGACGAAAAACACATTCGTTTATTATTTATGGCGTTTGCTGGGCTCTTTAAAAGACAGGAGATTATTTATATTTATTTTTGGCTTACGAAATTTACTTTGACTTTGACGAGGAGACACGGTGAATAAAATTCAGATTCAACTTGAGACTAGATTATATTAAGTAGATCTGTTTGAAGAAACCACACACCTCTAAAATAAATTCTGATGTCCCGTGCATTGACCCAAAATAAGGGTTAAATTTAAGTTAAATTTAGTGGTTAAAAAAACCACTCAAGGGGTGTCCGAGGGGGTAAACCACAGGCATGAGTCGGCCTTCCAAAATTATTAAGGATCAGTCATACATTTGGGACCCGATTGATGCACTATAAGTGGGTCAAAATAGAATTTTCCAAATTTTAACCCTTATTTTTTATTTAGAAGTATGGTTTCTTCAGCAAAGAATCTTATTTTGATCCCTTATATCCCAAAATCATGCGTGTTTTAAGCGACTTTTTTGACGCATACAAATCGACCAACTCTAATATATATTTATTAATTTTTGTTCTAAAATTGGTGACCCCAACATAACCTAGACTCTGGCAAAGTATTAGTTAACATTTAAACATACCAGGCTAATTTCTTGTTTTAAAAATTTTCCTTTGCCCTTATGTAATTAATTCCCCGTACAAAATTAATTCAACAACAACATCATCCAGTTTTTTTTGGTTCATAAACGCCCAAACATTATTTTATTACATCATTATTCTCCTCTCGATTTTCATGTATTTCTGGGCTAATCCAAACAGGACGAAGCGAATCGGAAAATTTATTCAATTTTTGCCTAATGTAAATATATTTTAAACAAAAGCAGCAAAATTGAGGCATGAGGCAGCCGTCAGCAGCCTTCTATTCAAATTAAACAAACAGAAAATGGCAAGAATTGCATACGCTCCAGGCGATTTTCGTACACGCCGCGCTTAACAAATATAATGTTATACGTGGGGAGGGTGTAATATAAAATAATACAATCACATACACACAAACACACACACACATATATCTTATATAAAAATGGACCTCTCTTTCAAATGTCTTAGTAAAAATAGAAAACGGCTAAACCGATTTGGCCAGTCTTAGTCTTGAAAAATTCGTGCGAATCCAGAGAGAGTCCAAAAGGTGAGAAATTATTTCAAACTTTACATTTTTAACTTGAAATTTTTTGGTAAACAGCACTTGATTCAAAATGGCTTCCCATACAATATTATTCAAATGACAGATGAATACTACTCATATGTCAAATGGATGGTTGTCAAGTTGGAACAGATTATGTGTTATTCTTTTAATTTTAAAATTTAATTATTTATATATTTTTAAATGTTAATTGGAATGCTTATTTTGATTTTATATGAAGTTTCTATTTAATTCTCAAGTGTTTGCTCACTGCCTATTTGTAATCTTTTATCAATACAGCTTGAAATTATACTATTATTATTGATGGAAGAATAAATAAATAATTTTGTTTCAAACGATGTGCTGTGCAAGTACTTATTGGTTTAATGTGAATAAAGTGTTACCAAAACATTTTCTGAATTATATTATTATTGCATTTAGGTTATTGAAATTGAGATCCTAAATTTGGAATTTATCGAATGGGACACCATAGACATTTCTGTCTAATCATTTATTGCAAGTTATAATAGACAGCGATATGAATAAGAAATTTGAATTATAACACAGATAGTAATTTTAGAAATCATATTCATAAAAATCTCAATTATGTGTACATACAAGTACAAGATCTTCGGAAACAAAGTTGTTAGAAAATTGCTTATAAAGCTCACATTATGTTATTTGACATTCACATAAGTACAGTTTAATTAGATATGGAAGTAATCATTTCAAATATATACAGTACAATCTATTTACATTACAAATTTTGCATTACTATTGTGAATAATGTGTTACCAAAACATTTTATTAACATTCAATTTATGTTATTGAAATTGAGATCCTAAATTTGGAATTCATCGAAGGTGACACAACAGACATTTTTGTCTAATCACTTATTGCAAGTTATAATAGATATAGTAATATATGAAGATCCGGGGTAAATAAAGTCCTCCACCAATATCTCAAAAACCAGTAAAGTTTAGCATCGTTCAACAACAATATTTGAAAGTAGAGGGGAAAATGTTTTGGTAACAATGTATAACCAGCTATAACCTTCATTCTTATACTTTGCTATCAGAAGATAAACGGTAATCTTTGAAAATACATAACGAAAGTATTTCTTTTTGTTGTTAGTTTTTTGGGTTGTGAGCACTGGGATTTAGTTCACGAGACCTTAATATAAATTTTAACTATACGCTATTTAATTGTTTTATAAAATGTAATGTTAATTTTGAGTGAGACACAACAGTTTTCTTGATATAACCACTTTAAAGACTTACATCTGTGTGGGACAAAAGTTACCAACTGAACATTGACCATGGCTAAAGACTAAAAAAGACTTAGATTGAATTATATCATATTATTATAGAAAGTGTATAAAACTTCCAGTTTGATTGTATTCACGAAATATGGACAAATCAATTTTGTTATTATGAATTATATGATTCATTATTATACAAGTAGACTTTGGGGTTTATTGTGTTTATAATACTTCATTGTCTGAAACATTCAAACAACACATCCCTACACTCCTAAAATAAAGTATTCTTTTTTTTATTCTATATAAATTGTTTAGAAATACCTCACTTACCGAAACAACGTTTGCCGGGTCAGCTAGTATATATATATATATATATATATATATATATATATATATATATATATATATATATATTATAGTGGATGGTAGAGTCTTGAATTTGTAAATTCAAAATTTAATCAGTTCTTTATTATAACAGTACAAGTGAAATGTTCTTTCTATAAGTCAATATCAAAATTGTTTGCAATATCTAATTAGAGGCACAGAGTACTAAATCATAAAAACCCGAGTTCGAGTAGTAAAAAGTGAACTACAAACTAGGAAACAACCAGGGTTAATTTAAATGTTGTGCTAAAATGCTGAATACCTGTGTCAAAAACAACCTCCAACAATAATATTAAAACAATGTATTTATTTCCACGTGTGTGTGGGTGTCTATGAATATATAATTTCGAATGTTGTGAATTGAGCGCAAATATCGCAAATGGTCGTTCTCTGTGTCAATTTGAAATTAATTATTCTCGATAATTAATTCGTTTGTATTTTAGGTTCAGTCATTACCGAATCCAATATTAACTCGATGCATTATACATAACACACCAATATAATATGTATACATTTATATATTATATATACCTGTGTGTGTATATATATGTACGGGATAGTTTGTTTGTATTTATGTTTGGGATCAAACATTATTAGAAAAGGACCCTGAAAGGGTTGATTTATGTACATATAATATTATGTGCTGATACATACATACGAAGCTCGAGAATATAATCGATTTATCAATTTGTATTATATATATATATATATATATATATATATATATATATCTTCTAGCACATTTCTATTTCCACTAATACTATTTTTACCAAAACTCATTCACAACATCAAACGTCTGATTTAAATCAATTGTTAAAATTGCAACTTAATTTATATAGGTGAATTTATCCTAAATTTAATAAGAAGTCTTCGACTTGTATGTTACCAAGAGTTCTAACTTCAACAATCCGAAACAATACAAAACTAGACTTATAAAAATGTAATTTTTGGTATTTGATATGTCAGACATTGTTATTAAAAATTCCTCAACGTTTTGGCACTAGATTTATTTTGATATGTATATTTCTTCTGATTTTAATTTCTTCAACTCAGAATATTTGTATTCATTTGTATTAATGTATTGCAAAATTACTGAATGATAACATCTTTTTTAACTTCCCGTAGGGTAGTTATAGTAATGGGCCGAAAATCGAAAATAAAATTTTTTGCATATCTTCACGTTCTGAAGGTTTCTGAACATTTTCGCATACCTCTGCAAAAATAGATGTGTGTGTGTTTTGTATGTCCGCATTTTTTCGTTCACGTTTTCGGGCGCATGGATCAACCGATTTGAATGGTTCAAAAAACATTCCATTCCTATCGATAGAAGATGTGCTGATTAGTTTTTGGTAAAAGCAGGTCCAGCCGTTACAGAGATAGGGAGCAAAGAGTGCAGAAAATAGAAATCCAATCCAGTTTTTGGCAAAGACAAGACCAGCAGTTTCGGAAATACAGAGCTTAATGTGTAAAAAATGGCACTTTTTGAGAAAACTAAGCGTCCGATTTGAATGATTCAAAAAACTATCTGCTTGTCTCTACAAAATAATTGCTTTTGGGGAAAAAAATTGTTTCAAATTGTTTTTTTTTCCAAATTTTTTTTTGTATATCGAAAATAATTCAGATTTTGAGTTTATTTATGACTAAAGTTCTAACATACTTTTAACAAAATTTAAACTTTGCAATTGATTTTATATAATTCTTATAAATATTAGAAAATGTTACAATATTTATAAAAATCTATTTGAAAATATTTAATATTCCTCGATCATTTCGTTACGGTATGGAAAGTTCCAGCAATTTGCCTTAAAGCACGATGCCATACACCATTAGTTTATTTATTTATTTATACGTTTCGACACTGTTGTGTGTCACCATTCAGCATTGTTTTGATGTTTTACAAAATATCTACAAGATATAAGAATATATCTACAAGAGAATGAACCAACATATTTGTAATTTAAAAATCCCAAACAGTATAAAACAATGATTTCTGAACATGTCATTAGTTTAAATCATACTTTCAATACCAAAAATCCTATTATTTTACATAAGGAAAAGAATGGTGACTTCAGAAAATTTGCTGAATCTGCATTTATCTTTTTACTTACCGAAATCTAATCAGCATAGCTTCATCAATAGGAATCGAAAGTCTTTGAATCATATAAATAAATAAATCCATGCTACCGAAATCGTCGACATAATATTATATTTGAATTTAAACACAATCATACTATATACACTAGGGTGGTCCTTAATATGGACATTATCGAATTTCCTTGCTCCCAAGAGCTCAAACGGTTCCAAATTGATAAAAAAATAAGTCTCTGAAAGTTTTAGCTCCTACTTTTAGATAGAGCGTAATTCAATCAAACTTCGTATGGAAAGAGCATGCAAAAAATTCTGAAAATTAAAAAAAATGTTTTAGGTCTAACTTAGCGACAAATGAATGAGTTTTACTCGTTCATTTGTTCGCTAAATTACATCTAAAAACATTTTTAAAATTTTTGAAAGTTTTTCCATACTATTTTCATACAAAACTTTGATTGAATTGTGCACTACCTAAAAGACAATATTAAGAGCTAAAACTTTCAGAGAATTGTTTTTTATCAGTTTGGAACCATTTGAGCCCTTGGGAGCAAGAAAATTCAAAATTAACCATATTAAAGACCACCCTAATAGACACATACATCCATTTTTTTTAGGGCATATCGAAATGTTGAGAAAGTTTTAAATTTGATAAAAAAACATTGCGATTACAGTACGAAAAGTAGAGTTCCCATAAGCCTCCAATATTTACTGACCCCTTCATGACGTAAAAACAATCTTTTAATCCGTTTTCATACTCTAATACTTTTTTTCCTATAACAACCTACATATAAAACGTATATTAGAAATGCAGTTTTCAAGAATCTTATAATCGAAATCTAGAAGTCTTTAAACAAAAAAAAACTGAGAACCGAACGTTTAATGAATTCAAGAATTGTGAACCAGAGTTATTGAAATCTCAAATTTGTAGTAAAAACGATCTTTTAACCCATTTTCATACCCTAATACTTCTTTTTCCTATGACCTAAATATGAAACGAATATTAGAATGCACGAAAAAAATCTTGTCAAAGTTCAGCGAGAAAACTTTTCCTCTGAAAGTTTTCGTTAAAGTTTTGAGCAACTGTTTTTCATTATAATATATTGATGTGTGAACGAACGAATATACTCGATTTTTAGGGGGCTGCTCATGGAGGGGCTACAAGGGGGCTTCTACAAACCATTTGTAAAGGTATTAATATCGAATAAGCGAATTCCGATTTGACCGGACTATTAAATATGTATCAACTGTGAATGCAGAAATATGTGTAAGTGGAAATATATATATATATATATATATATATATATTTATATATATATATAAATATATAAAATATGTATATATATACACAAATACACCTTGAAGTATTTTTTGAGTGATGAAATATTCAGTTCAACTTATTTCATCTCGTGTATATGTATGTATATATGTATATGTATATATATATATATATTTATATATAAGTGTATATGTGTATATATTTATATGTTGGGGAAACATATGATCCCATATGTTTTACTTTTTCGATTTTGCTTCTCAAATAAGTTTCGAGTCTTGAAATGTCAAACATCTGAAATATTTCATCACTCAATATATACGACCATAAATATATGGCCAAAATATACACACATATATATATATATATATATATATATATATATATATTATATTATGTATATATCGAAGGAGACGATTCATATGAGAAACGTTTCCTGGAAATTGCACAAAAGTGACAAAGTTCTTCTCGGACAACATTTTAACATTGAAATAAAATTCGACGAGTTTCTAATGTTGAGAGGGGACACTGTATAAATATTTTGCATAAAATCCAAAAACAATTAAAACCTTATAATTTAAATCCAAGAGCTTCAAGAATACAATTATCAAACAGTTTTTAGAATCCAATAACCAACATATAAAAGTTTCCAAAATCTAAGCTACACCCGATTAGAATGATTCGAAAAAAAATTATTTGTATTAATGGAATAAAGAATTGTTTTGAAGGTCCAAAAAAATTTTTAATATTAATTTTATGTCGTTGAAGTGATTTTATTACTAATTTATTACTTTTAGCATGTTTTACCGATATAAATTGAGTCGCAATCTGAACAATTATTGAACTATACTAATGTTCGATATTGTAAATAACTTTTTGCATGATAAAAGTATTATTAGGGCTATGCAGCTAAAAAAACTTAGAATTGCTTTTATGTTAAGGTCGTTTTTTCTTAAATACTAGCTAGTTTTACTGAAATAAATTGAGTCGCATACTAAAAGTCGAATTAGAAATCCAGGGATTTAAAAAATCTAAGTGTTAAAGAACCCTAAAATACAATTATGTAAGTTTTTTAAATTTAGGGATAGTGTTTCAAGAGTATTTCCAAAAAAATATCTACATCAGTGAGCTACTTGATTGAAATCTAGAAATTCTTCTCTAAAATTTAAATCTTCAAGAGCATCAAGAATGTAATTATCAAAAAGTATTCAGAATCCAATGACCAAGATATAAAAGTTTATAAAACCTAAGGATCATGAATGTCAGGATTTAGAAAATCAAAGTTTTTTTAAAAAAAAAAATGGAATTCCAGATAATTCTCTAAAATCAAAGAATAGTATTTCAATACAATTACCTAAATCAGAGAGATCTTAGGAATACTAAATTTCTGAGGATTGAATTCTAGGAATTTCAAGATCTAAATTCAACAATCTAGATCAATACGTCTAAGAAATTTAATGAACTTAATTCTAACAGAATTAGAATCTAGGAGTGTCTAAAACTAAGAGTTTCAAGAATCCAAAAATAGAAATTTAAAAATTTCAAGCATCAAAGTCTAGCTAGCATAGAAACTTCTAGAATTCAAGGATAAAAATGCAAAAGTTTTAAGAATCCTAAAATAGAAATTCAGTAGTATACAATTGTCTCGATCAAGTAAATTTTTAAAATCCAATGATCAAAATAAAGGAGTTTCAAGATGCTAAAAATCTAAATCCAACAATAGTATTTGAAGAGTATTTAGTAATACAATTATCTAAATTAATATTGTTCAAGAATCCAATAATCGAAATCTAGAAAATTTGTCTTTAAATCCAAAAGTTGGAAACCAAGAAGTTTAAGAATTCAAGAATTGTGAACCAGAAGTATTGAAATCGTGAATTTCGAATTTGAGAATTGAAATTCAAGAGTTTTAAGAATGAAATGAAATCTTAATAAAAATGAGGAAAAATGTAATAATCTATGGGGCTATTATTAGTTTCAAAATCTAAATACAAAAGTTTTAGAAGTGCAACAACTAAAATACATTGCTTTACTTGCCATAATATTTAATTACGATCATTTCAGCAAATTCGACGTCATAATGTCTTTGTCTTCGGGAATTGAAATCCTTATTCAAAACTTCGGCAGCTGAAAATCATTAGGATTTTTATGACTTTGCCGTTCGGATTTTTATTATAATTGTTCTGCGTTTGAGGATTACAACTTTTATTGGTAATATATATATATATATATATATATATATATATATATATATATATATATGTATATATATGTATATTAGGGTGGTCCTTAAAATGGTCATTTTCGAATTTCCTTGCTCCCAGGGGCTAAAATGGTTCCAAATTGATAAAAAACAATTCTCTGAAAGTTTTAGCTCTTAATATTAACGTTTAGATAGAGCGCAATTCAACTAAACTTCGTAGGGAAAGAGCATAGAAAAATTTTTGAAAATTTTGAGGTATAACTTAGCGATAAATGAATGAGTTTTAATCATTAATTTGTTCGCTAAATTATATCTAAAAAACATTTTTAAAATTTTTGAAAATGTTTCCATGCTATTTCCATACAAAACTTTAATTGAATTGCGCTCTATCTAAACGTTATTATTAAGAGCTAAAACTTTCAGAGAATTGTTTTTTGTCTATTTGGAACCATTTTAGCCCTTGGGAGCAAGGAAATTCGAAAATGACCATTTTAAGGACCACCCTAATGTATATATATAATAATTTGATTTTTTTTGTTCGACGTTGAGACATATTTTGAATAATGATTTTCAGCCAGTCGTCGAAATAAAAGAAAAATCAGTTTAAAACAATATTTTCGGAACATGTGATTAGTTTAAACCATACTCTCAATACCAAAAATCATAAGGAAGAGAATGTTGACCTAAGAAAATTTGCTGAATCTGTATTTATTTTTTTAAACCCTCTTTGCGTTAATGAACGAATTTCTGCTATTCTGGTACATGACTCTTATCATAATATTATCAATTTTTTCAAAAAATAAATAATTTTCCAAAACTTTGTCTATTGTATTTCATGTTCTATTTGATATGTTTTATTTTTGAAATTTGTGTCCTCACTGTTCCCTGAAAATCCCTCTTCAAACACTCCTTGTGTGTCACGTGACTTTTCGTTGCCTTCTATTTGCTCATAACTACATTACACAAATTTTCAGTTTTAAAGTTAAAAACAAAATTAATATTTTTTATTTTTCTATATTTATATGTTCTGTGTCTACCTATCTAAGAATAATATTCAGCATTTTCGGAAAAACACAGAATGTGGAAATATATTTTACCAGAGAGACGAGTGCATGTATGTCACGTCGACGAAAACTTCTACAATATCATTCCACTGGAATTACATACAAGACTGGTGGAATGCATGTATGTTAGTTTGTCTCTCGTCTATTTTATTTTATCACAAAGTTTTACTAGTAGTAGGTTAATTCCACAGGATTTGGATTTGGAGATTAATTGAAGTGCAGATCCAAGGATCTTTGACATGTAACTTGGAGATTGTAAGTTCCTCGCGAGGAATATACTGAGTTCTCATATTCTTGGATTTTTAAAGATCAAGTTTAAATAGGTTAAAATGTACTATAAATAAATAATAATAATAAATGGTAGTCTGCCCAGAGTGATATGCATGGTGTGAATTAATTCTATGATCCATGTTAATTCATATATAACCATATCATTTATATATCTCAATGAACTAGGAAATGCAATATCGATGGAAAATTTCAATACCGGTATTTCGGTTATTTTTTATTTTAAAACCGGAAAACCGGTAAATTACCGGTATTTTTATTATCTTAAACAAACGTGAACAAAATTGAAAGTTACTAGTACAAATATAAAAAAATGTATATACAACTACAACTATATTCAACTTAACAATAAAAGCAATAAATTTATTTTTTTAAATACTAATTTAGCAAAATTATATCCAATTTAATTAATTCATTATCACTATCGAGTATACTGAGTACTTTTCACCAAAAACAAACTTATGAGTAAGAATGACCAAAAACTCATAAAAGATAATATTACATTATTATAATAAACAGTATTGTCTGTATCCGATGTGTTAAATTAGCATAATCTCCAATATTTAAAAAAAAAAATCTACACTAATTTCAGATCGGATATTTTGTCGAGATAAATAATAAGTTACTATAATTGTTAAGTATTGTTATTTAAAACAAAGTGATGCTTCTATAGTATTTTCAAACTTCAAAACGTTTTCGAAAAATAGTATTTTATAATTGTAATAAGAAGCAAAAATATTTAGTAATTGTGTCATAATTATCATGTATAAAGTTAGAAAAAATAAAGATTACGCAAGGGTAATCTGTATGATATAAAATATTTTGGCGCAAATATCACTTAAAAAACTGTTACATTTTTACATAAGATGAATCAAACATCATTATCTATCAGTCCAATTCTATTTATTGTAACACGATATGTAGCCCTTAGTAAAGCATTAAATATTCAGTTTAATGACGAGTTGAGATAATATTTGACATTTGTTTATCCTATAGAATCACTTGAAGATATAGCTGTTTATGCGATTATGAAATTTTGAGTTAAATTTGTTCCGAAAAATTTAAACTTTAATGGATTATGTATCGAATAGCGTTTATGTAAAAATACTGAAAATACCGGTATTTTTGGGGTAAATACCGATAAAAAAAAGGCCGAAAAATCGGGCGGTTTATCGGTAATTCGGTATACCGGTATACCGGTATTGCATTCCCTATAATGAACATACAAAGTCCAGAAATAAATTTCAATAGTAAAAAGTTAAATTAAAAAAATAATGAAGTCTAAAATAGGTATTTGACCTGTCCTAAAATAAACAATAACTACAACTAAATTTGTAAGATTGAAAAGAAAGACTCCCAAATACAAAATATTTGGGTATTCTGAAAAATCCCGTATACCGCTTCTTAAATTTTGTGCCCTAATCCCATCTTGCATAACTGCTGATTTTGAGCTGCAAGAAGTTCCAGCAACTTGCCTTAAGCCACGATGCCAAGCACCACTAGTTTCACATTTCACAAAAAATCAATACCACAACGAGAGTATATTTTACCTTTGTCTAAAAACTTTCGTACAACTTGCCAGCAGGCATAATTATTTATTCCACCTTTACCCTTTCGGGTAGGAAATTGTGAGGTTCAGGGTGAGATATAGATGATGTTGGTGTACTATAAAGTGCAATTTAAATATTGATTGATTCGCCATCGCCATCGCCCCCAAAGGGAGTTTTGGCAAACGGGGCAAACCGGGGGCTGTTTACTTGTTTTCGCCCCCCACACAGACTCGGTTATTGAGAAACCACCGAATTCGGGGAACAACCTCAATAGACGACTAAAACACACACACATAGACATACATACACACAGATAAATATAACCCTATTAGGTACAAAATCAGGTGATCTTACCGTTTTAGATTAAAGGTTAAAACGTAGTTCACCTTTACCTTTATCAAAATTCAGTTTATATAGTAATAATTCTATGCATTAATTATTAATAATTGATATTTTTAAATACTTTAAGTATTTATAATTTATTAACTTCTCGTAAGGGTAGTTTTAGTAATGGGCCGAAAATCTAAAATAAAAATTTTTGCATTTCTCGACGTTTTGAAGGTTTCTGAACATTTTACTGGCATACCTCAGAAACTAAATGGATGTGTGTGTTTTGTATGTCCGCACTTTTTCGTCCACGTTTTCGGGCGCACGTATCAACCGATTTGAATGGTTTAAACAACATTCGATCTCTATTGATAGGGAGATGTGCTGATTAGTTTTTCGCAAAGGCAGGTCCTGCCTTTACGGAGATACGGAGCAAAGAGTGCAGAAAAAACAAATCGAGTTTTTGAGAGAACGGAGTATCGGATTTGAATGATCTAAAAAACATTTTGAATTTGTAATGATTGGGAGAAGAAGTGATTAGTTTTTGGCAAAGGCAGGTCCCACCATTTCGAAGATGCAGAGCTAAATGTGCAAAAAATGGCAGTTTTTAAGTGAACGATAATGAGTCTTATTTGAATGATCTAAATAACTTTCTGCTTGTATTGACAAAACAATTGCTTTTTAGGATAAAAAATGATTACATCTTTTTCATAAAATATTTTTGTAATTTTGGATTAAAAAAATTCAAAAAATTACCCAGGCTAAGCACAGTCTAAGCGCCACTCTAATACAAATGTTTAGCCAAGTGCGTTTAGACTGTTTGTGTACTGGAGCATTTTCCAATTTTGTGAAAACTGTTGAAAAATGTGAAAATGCCGCCAAGCTTAGCACAGTATGAGTGAAAATGTCGCACAGAATTATTTGCAAAAGCGTTTAGACTGTGACTATACCAGAGCAATTTTTTAATTTTGTGCAAATTAGGCAACTATTTTTTTTTAAACTGAATTTGAAATGAAATGACGATTGTCAATGTTTTAGAGATAGATACAACAATATAGCAAAAATAATGAAAGTTACAGTATTTGTAATAATATATTTAAAAACGTTTAAAATAAATCGAATATTTCATTACGGTACAGGAAGTTCCAGCAATTTGCCTTAAGACACGATGCCATACACCACTAGTTACTACTTGTTTTATGTAAAGTTAGATTCCTATCTTTCGATTATTGATCTTCCTGAAGTTCGGTTCTTGGATTATAGAAACTTTTGGTTTTTGATCCGACACTTGAATTCTTGAAATGGTCAAAAGGCACATCTTATTTTTAAAAACCTTTTTGAATACGACTCTTAGATTTTTGAAACCTTTATATTTCGATGTCTGATCTTCTTGTATTCCAATCATGAAATGTTAGATTTTTTGGATGAAGTAGAATATCAGTTGGAATATAACAAAATTTGTTTGATTTATAGATTTTTAGATTTATAGATATTTGTTTATTTTATAGACATGAAATCTTTACTTTATCTTACATTGGAGCCGATTCTGACATAAAATAGACAAACGTTATGTTACGTACCTTTTTTTTATATAAAATGGTACTAAAAACTGCCAAAATTCTATGTTCTTGCTGGTAAACGAATAACACTAATAAATAACTTTAGGTCCAAACGGTTATAGTCGATGAGGTCGATTTATTTATTGAAAAAGTAATAACTAACTAGAGAATTTTATTTTTCTTGGAGAAATCTTCCCCCAATGTAGCCTTTTGTTAGTGTGTAATTGCGATACAACCCTTAGTTCCATTTTCACACAAATTAAATCTAATTTTAATTCCTAAGAGCTTAGTATATCAGATTAATTGCTCTAATTGCGAACTTTTTTCTATCGGAGAAACTAGCCAAAACCTGAGTAAACGCATTCATCAACATAAAAATAACTCTAAAAATACCAAACAATTCGAAACCATGTTAACCGCGTATGTAAATAATCCAAACCATAACATTTTTTCAACCCTAAAATTTAACATTTTGAAGATAACCTAAATTAAAAGAAGATTTGCTGAGAGGTTGTTTTAACAATTACATAACGACAGGGTCCTAAACAAAGGATAACGACAATACGGCCTTGAATGAAACAAACACGTGGTTCCTAAAGAGCGTGTTAAAACTTCCTAAAAATGACAAGATCCTATCGCTTTTTTAAATTTCTCGTAAAATTTAAACATATGTTAAAAAGTGCTTTATGAAAAAATGTGACATTTCTATAAGGTTGTCAAATATCTCCCTTCCGCCTTTTTGTATTATAAACCAAGAGCAAAAAAGCGGAAGGGAGATATTTGACAACCTAATATCTTCGACTTCAAATATCCAATACGTAGTTTCGACCACTTATTAAAATTTATTCATGGTTTTTAGTGTAATATACATGATATCACTGTGCACATACTCATACCATAAATAATAAATGTTTTCATTAGGATACAAAGTAATAAGTATTTTTTTATGATTATTATTGTTTTCCTATAAAATTTCTTACATATTATTTATTTAGTTTTAATTTTTATAGTTAAATTGATTGCCACTCAATGAAGGCTAAGATGCTAGCCGAAACGTATGGATTTTAAAGGAATTTCTAAAACTCACATACTATTTTTTTTTATTATATAACCGACTTTAAAATTAAAATTATATATATATATATATATATATATATATGTTATGTATATTTGAGTGTCCTTATGTCTTTTTGCAAAGTTTTGAAAGAAAACAAGAATTCAAAGAATTTCTTTAAGTAACGTCTTCTGCATACCAATATTTATATTACACTTCAGCACCAATCGACACTGAAAGCCAAATATTTTCATACATTTTTTAATACACACACATATATATATATATATATATATATATATATATATATATATATATATATATATATACAATATGTTTTTGTGTGTCCTTTTACCTAGCTAGGATGAATGAATAAATAAACGAATGAATGAATAAAAATAGCATTAATTCGCAATGTTAATCCAACGCAATCTAATCCTGGCAAACAGTGGAAAAAAAGGCCGAAAGGTTGTTTTCTGCTAAATTACTTCTTTTTCATCGCATTATAGACGTCCCTTTGCCCTATCTACTCTCCCTCTATCTCTTAAGGGATGAGAATTCGGGTCCCAAGGGTGCAAACGACCACTAATAACAAGACTATGCACACAAATAATACACACAAACATACGACAAATTAGAAACAATAGAAATAACGTGTACAAAAGAACAAAAGTGCAGCAAATAAGAAGAAGTGATGTATTATATTCAAAAAATCAGGTATTTGAAAAGAGTGATGAATTTGGGTACAGTAGACCCTTTGTTGAGTTCGAAAAACACTGAAATATAATAAAACATATTCCTTCTGATTTTATATCCCATGGGTAATATCTTTATTAAGTTTTCTATCAGCTACTATAAATGTTTTTTTTTTAAAAAAAACTATTTGATTGAAATTTGATAGCTTCACGATGGAGACTCCGTGTCGTAATTATATGTTGTATATTTTTATAAAAAGCACAACTATCTTATTTGTTTCTTTTATATCAATTATAGAATATATATATATATATATATATATATATATATACATATATACCTGTATTCATATATATGTCTTCCACCTAACGATATAAATGATTTTCTCAGCCTTGATGTTACTTTCAATTAAGCTAATGTGCAATTCCGCTAAGTAACGCTTTTGTTCTCTTCATACATACATATATATATATATATATATATATATATATAATATAAATATATATATCTGTGTGTGTGTATACAAAAGCTTGAATTCAATTCAATGCTTCTTTCATTTCTTTCTACTCACTTTTATATTTATTTAATCAACACTAAAATAGGAAACTACTACTAAATTCATTTTATATCATAAAAAGGAAAAGCTTTAAATATATTAAATAAATATATATATATATATATATATATATATATAAAGATAAAATTAAATGTTACATTTACTTACATTACAGCAGGTCAGCATCAATATCTGAAACAAATAAGAAAAATTAATGTTATTTCAGTTTTATACATTATAATTTATACTACAAACTAAATATTACACATTTATATTTATACACATGATGCATGTTGCAATAATAAGTGCTATTTTGAATTATAAATTATCTTTTTATTCATTTATAAGTTTTCTTTCCCAACATTTTTATTTATTTATACCTTCCAAGTTCGGTAATAACTAATACGATTACATATTTCCTAAAATAAATGGAAATGAAATTGAAATTTGTCAAAATATCCCTTTTTAAATAGATATTTCAAATTTATATCAATAAATAAAGTAAGTAAATTTTAAACAAATACGAATTGAGCTTTCAATTGATGTAAGTACGGTGGAGACGCCTTGTACTTTTGGACGTGGCTATATATAAATATTTATTTATTAAATACCTAACTTTATATAAAGTACCTAACTTAATAACTTTTATTCATTTTTTATTAATTTATTTTTTATTTATTGACAATTATAAAATAAAAACTAGCTGTAAGTGGAATTCTGTCTTGAGGCAATTATGGCATCGTGCCTTAAGGCAAATTGCTGGAACTTCCCATACCGTAACGAAATGTTCGAGAAATACTAAATGTTTCTGAAATATTTTCGATATACAAAAAACTAAAAAAAAAAAAAAAAAAAAATCCAAAATCAATTATTCTGTTAAGACAAACAGAAAGTTTTTTGAATCATTTTAATTGAACGCTTAGTTCTCTCAAAAACTGCCATTTTTTACATATTTAGCTCCGTATCTTCAAAATGGCTGGGCCTGCCTTTGCCAAAAACTAATAAACACTTCTCCCAATCATTACTGATTGAATGTTTTTTAGATCATTCAAATCGGACACTCCGTTCTCTCAAAAATTCGATTTCTATTTTCTGCACTCTTTGCTCCGTATCTCCGAAACGGCTGGACCTGCCTTGCCAAAAACTAATCAGCTCTTTTCCATATCAATTAAGAATCGAATGTTTTTTGAACCATTCAAATCGGTTGATCCGTACGCCCGAAAACG
>NW_020539726.1:44801565-44841565 GCF_003426905.1 Ctenocephalides felis
TTTTTGTTGAAATAATCGGCTGCAGCTCATACGTCAAATGTTAAATGTTTTTGACAGATTAATTTCAATAAAATTTAATAGTATGTTTCGGAAGAATTTTATTTAATTGTAGTAAGTAGTTTTATTTGCAGTTTTAATTATACTTATACTAAACAGGTCGCAAGTGTTATTAGTAACTCAAAATATCAACTTTTTGTGAAATGTTAATATTAAAATAAATTTCCTAGCTTTATAGCGCTATTTTTCTGCAAATCGTTTTTTTTAAAGTCTGAACTTTTAAAAAACTCATTTGTATAATTTATACTCATTTGCATTCATAAAATATTTTTTATATTTCATTATTAGATATTTATAATAACTATTAATATTTAAATATGTCAAATGTCAATAATGCCAGTGCACAAAATTACATACAATACATACAAGTTGTCTGAAATAAAATATTTTGAAAATTTGTTATATAGCTCATATTATATTAAATATATCAATAGTTATAGTATCTTATATATAAAGTTCTTCTGTACGAGTATATGATTCGATACTTCTCCTAAACGGTTAGTCGGATTTTGGTAATTCTTTTTAGAGTTTGTCAAAGGAAATTTTTAAGATTTAATGAGCGATAAAAATATAGTAATATTGTAGAAATAAATGGCAAAAATAACAGAAAAATACTTAACATTGTTTGACATTGAAAATATTTGAACTGTCATCTGCTAGTAATGTCAACTCACTTGATATTTGAATTTAGTTGAAATTATGAGCCTAGATAATAATAGAATGTAGTAAACAAGAGAAATGTAATGTCTGCATTATTATTGTCGAAAAGCAGCTGAGATGTGCCAGAAATTAAAATAAAATAAGATACAGTCAACAGTATATGATTGTCAGATGAAATAATATAATTCAGTTCAATAAATAACGCAACAAGTCCAAAATTGCATATACATTATTTTTTTTAACTTATGCATGTTGCATTTTGGTTATTAAATTATTTACCAATACAAAAAATATTCCTACTTATTAAATAAGTGATTTAGAATTTTGTTTCATTTGTTTGGCATTGGATATGGAATATTTATAGCAAGTTGATCTTAGATTGAATAGTACACCATACGAACTAAATTTTACAAATTAATTCACCTAAGATTTGAACATGAACAATAATGTTTATCGAATTATTAGTGAGAAAAAAGTACTTTTCAAATCATAATTGCCGAAAAGCAACTAATATATATCGTTCGAGATTTTGAAAATAATAGACTAAGTTTATGAAATAATTTCCAAGTTGTTTGGAAAAATCAAGTGTAATATTGTTCTTTTGCCGCAGATACTATATTATTTCTTTCTGAATTTCTTATACTGCTTATGCTAAGACCATAAATGAATCACAAAGGCAGGACATCAAATAGGATATTAAAAAGTATAGGATAGGATATTCAAAAATTTAGAACTCTTGAATTGTAGAAGTGGGTACAGGATTACATCTAACGGGTCGTCTAGTATATATATATATACATATATACAGAGAGAATACATCAATATAAATATATGTCGAGTCCCCAACTTGACATCTGACAATAGTATCTTTTTGTTAGACATGTCGTGTATGTTCTTATAAAAGCCTTTGTTTGCATTATACATCTATCTATCTTATATACGATATATATACAAATATATATATATATATATAATATATATATATATATATATATAAGAGAAAGAATTCCTTCGATCTATCCATATCCATCCCTTCAAAGACAGATACCAGCAGCAGCAGCATCCCTCACACAAATAATGAAATTGTATACATTCACACATATTGACACAGGCCCCAACACTAACACAAACACTAAATTTCATCTATGTGTTGAGGGACAGGGGAGGAAAACATTTTAGTAAATTATAAAATAAATATTAATATAGCTTTGCCAATATCTCAATTTTAGTTGATTCCCTACTCCATAGAGGTGCCACCAACTGCAGCACGTAAATTTACCCTTAAGGTTTAATTCTATGTAAAATTTATGTATATGAATATATATTAAACTAGTTGTGTATGGCATCGTGCCTTAAGACAAATTGCTGGAACTTACGTACGGTAATGAAATATTCGAGAAATTTTAAACGTTTTCAAATATATTATTACAAATACTGTAACTTTTAACATTTTTGCTATCTTATTGTTGTATCTGAGCAAATCAAATGTAAATCATGAATCAATTTATCTCCAGAACATTAACAATCGTCATTTCATTTCAAATTCAATTTAAAAAAAAATAGTTGCCTAATTACACAAAATTGAAGAAGTGCTCCCGCATAGTCACAGTCTGAACGCATTTGCAAATAATTCTGTGCGACATTTTCACTTATACTGTGCTTAGCTTGGCGGCATTTTCACATTTTTCAATAGTTTTCACAAAATTGGAAAAGTGCTCCAATACATAAACAGTCTAAACGCACTTGTGTAAACATTTGTATCAGAGTGGCGCTTAGACTGTGCTTAGTCTGGGTAATTTTGTGAATGTATAATCCAAAATTTTTAATTTAATTTAATTTAATTTAATTCCAAAATATTTCACGAAAAATAAAAAGATATGTAATATTTTTTTATCCAATTTTTAAAAGCAATTGTTTCGTCAATACAAGCAGAAGGTTTTTTAGATCATTCCAATCGGACGCTTAGCTCACTCAAAAACTGCCATTTTTTGCACATTTAGCTCTGTATCTTCGAAATGGCGGGTCCTGCCTTTGCCAAAAACTAATCACCTCTTCTCCCAATCATTACAAATTGAATGTTTTTTAGATCATTCGAATCGGATGCTCCGTTCTCTCAAAAACTCAATTTCTATTTTTTGCACTCTTTGCCTTGTATCCCCGTAACGTCTAGACCTGCCTTTGCCAAAAACTAATCAGCACATCTCCCTATTAATAGGGATCGAACGTTTTTTGAACCATTCAAATCTGTTGATCCGTGCGCCCGAAAACGTGGACGAAAAAATGCGGACATACAAAACACACACACACATCCATTTCTTCTGAGGTATGCCAAAATGTTCAGAAATCTTCAAAACGTCGAGAAATGCAAAAATTTTCATTTTCGATGTTCTATTACTATAACTACCCTGCTTGAAGTTAATAAATATTTCATGAAATTAAATTATTTAATTTAATAATTATTTTGTGAAAATTTAGATTTTTATTAGATATAATTATTATATAATAACAATGTTTTTCAAAATTTGTAAAAATACGATAATTTTTTTTATAATTATGCCATTTTTTTAAATGACTGTGTTTTTTTTTTACTGTGAACCTAGAAATTTTTTCACGATTACGAAGCTGAAGTTTAAATAAACAAAATTAATAAAAATTAACCAAAAAAATTAAAAAAATTGGCCATCATAATTTCACCAAAGCTCTTAAAAGCTCCTAATATAATAATAATAATTTTTGAGAACAGTTACGTTCAACACTATCATCACGTTTCGGCTTGATGTTGAGTTCTGGGACACTCTGTATTATCACATTTATTTTACAAATATTTCTACATATTATGTAGAAAATAAGAAAACTTTTCAGTGTTTGCAAATTCTGTCGTAAAATGACCCTTTGTAACTTTCGCCCTTATGTATAAGGGGATGTTTTCGGGTTTACCCCAAAATGTCTGCACATAGCGTCAAATAGACACACACAAAAACACATTTATACATATATATATATAATATATATATATATATATATGTATATGTATATATATATAGGTATATATACAGAAGTTTTATTCGGGGGCATAAAGCTACCTGTAAGAGACTGATTAAGATGTTTAAATACACATAAAAGGGATCTGCTGCTGCTGGACCCCATATATATATATATATATATATATATATATATATATATATATAAATGTATTTATATATTTCTCTGTAGATGGAGCCCCATAAAATACATAAAAAAGGCCTAAACGTACGTACAAATTACACACATCGCTCCACCGGCCGTGGAACGCCATTAAATAGCCTCATTATGATTTTAATACAAACCGAAACTAAAGTCGTAAAAAAGTAGACACGTGTTAAAAGAAAAATACACGGCCTAATGGCGAGTAGCTGATAATTTATTGACTTACGAAGGAGAAGTTTATGTTTTGGCCAGAAAATCCGATTTGGTAAAATGGAAATACAGTCCTTTATTTTGTACTTTATTCTATTTATATACTCAATGTTACTAGATGTTATGTTATTTAGCAGTTGCAACAGATATTGAAACCAAAAACAAAAAATGGAAAATGTGTGTGTGTATGTGTGTGAACTGATTCTAGACGTTTTGTGAAAGTTTTCTCAAAAACGGCTGGACCGATTCCAAAAATTTAAAATCCATAAAGACTATCATTTCTGCGTTTTGCACGACTGTCGTCATTGCCATCTGAGTTTTTGCAAAAAAAGTCATACATCCATTTTTATTTATATCAGAACACTTTGCTAAAGAAGCCAAAACTTAAGAACTTTATACAAAAATACAAAGAAATACTTACAATTAGTGCAATATATAAAATATATTAAAAAATCGTAAAAACACTGAGGTACACAAAATTCCTCATTTTATCAATAATTCTCTTCCCAAATGGGTAAAGTTTAAAAAAAATGTCTTTAATGAATTTTTTCACCCCCAAAACTAAAACTACACATTTGGTTACAAAATACAATTTAGTTTTGCTTATTGTTTTTTTTTTATATATCATATATAAAACTTTTCCGAGCTGATGTATGAATTCAAACTCCTCCTAAGCCGTTATTCAAATTTTGATAAATCTTTTTTGAGTTTAATGATTATAAAAATATAGTTATATTGTAAAAATAAATGGAAAAAATTGCAAAATACAACATTTTAACAAATGAGAACTGCTACCTGCAAGAAATTTCAATTCACTTATGAGCCTGCACAAAATTAACATGCATATGAATAAGAAAAATGTAACATCTACATTATTATTGCCAAAAAGCAGCTGAGATGTGCCAAAAAATTAAAGTAATATAAGATACAGTATATATTTGGCATATGGAATTATATAATTCAGTTTGACAGAATGTTTTTTTTTTTGCTAATGCATGTCGTGTTTTGCAAAAAATTGCATATTCAAAGAATTATTTTAAAAGTTTCAATGTGTCAAAAATTCTTTTGTTTGGCATTGGATGTGGAATATTTAGTTAGTTGATCATAGATTGAATAGTGCACATATGAACAGGATTTGACAAATTAATTCACTTAAAAACTGAACTTAGGTAATAATGTGATAAAAATGTTATTTAAATATTATAATTACTAAAAATCAATTAAGATATGGTATGAGATTGTAAAAATTAAATTTAACTATTTTGGGTAAAAAAATCCAAGGTTATGTAGTTCCGTTACCAATAATTATTATTCTTAACTAAACGGCAAATAATATAGAATATTAAAAAATTTCGAGCTATTGAATTGTAGGCGTGGGTATAGAACCACGTTTGTTGGGTCAGCTAGTATATATATATATATATATACTACGGCAAATAATATAGAATATTAAAAAATTTCGAGCTATTGAATTGTAGGCGCGGGTATAGAACGACGTTTGCTGGGTCAGCTAGTATATATATATAATATATATTATATAATTTTGTTCAAAAATATAAAATCATAATTATACATGACTTTAATTTTGAAAAAGTAAATTTAAATAAATAATTATGATTTACCTCGTAAGCTGCAGAAAGAGTCCTGAAACCTGCAACTGCTTTGTCTGGAAATCACTCACTATACACTTCACAATTTATTTATTTATTCAATAAAATACTAAAATTTACTAATTGTTTATTCACTAACACTAAAAATGTAAATAGACTCTAAAATGTACACTATAAATGTATTTAAACACTAAACGAGCACAAATGTGAAGGTGAATAAACACTAATCTAACACTAAAAATATAAACTGTGTTACCATACATTGAACTACACAAAACTTAAAAGTCTTTCACTTGGTCCGAAAAAATCTGAAACAAAAAGAAAAATGAATATAATAAAACAATAATTATGAAAAAAATAATTCTTATAAAAAACAATATAAAATACTAATAATAGGCAGGAGTAATAAACATTTTGAATAGTCGCTCGAAAAAAGAGTAAAAAATTTACGTAAAAAGTTTGTTCCCAGAAAATATGCAGAATGAAATTACGAATAAATCTATGTAAAGTTTGATATGCGTTTTTATATAATTTTCTTGAAATTTTCTAATTTTTCTTGAACAAATCACCACGTCTCCTCATCATTACGAATTAAAAGTTTTTTTGGCATTTGTCAAAATTAGACCTTTCATCGACGTTTGCTCAAAAACGCCTAAACCGATTTCAGAAATATAAAATGCGATGTATCTCAATGAGGATTATCGTTTGTCAGTTTTGTGCGCCATTCTGCCAAGCCGTTTCTTTGTAATTTGAAAAAAATGTTAAACTTTTCGTCCACAGTTAAGCTCATACTACCGAATCGATTTTAAAAAATCAAAAACTGTTCGAAAGATATTATTTGGAAATGATACTGATTAGTTTTAGGTAAAAATCTACCGAGCCGTTTTCTTAACTGTTGAAAAACAAATTAGGCCGATTTTTATAGAACTTTTTTTGGCGATGTATATCATGGTCTTATACAACTTACTGCAATATTACTACCTTGCGATAAGTAGTTTAATTTTAAAAATTCATCAAAGTTTGAGAAACTGAGTGGTTTTGTTGACGTTTGTTAAAATTAAAATAAGACGATTTACTTATTATAACAATAGATTACTTGGTCTTAATGAACATACTAAACCATTAAAGTCCTGCGGAAACTGACTCAATTATATAAATCGTTGATTTTTTAAAATTTGCTTCTAGAAAATACTCCGAGTCAACGTGTTCGTTCGTTTTCAATTATGTGTAATAAATCCACTCCGGAATACTTCTAATCACTCATAAAATTAATTTATTTTTTATTGATTAAGTCGATTATTTACACATATCAGGAAGTTCATGTAACTTGCCTCAAGGCCAAATACCAATACCAACTAATTCAAATTTGGTCTCATTCGATTCAAAATTCGAGAAATGATAAAAACAGAAAATAGGATTTTCTGGCGAGAACATAATCTTCTCCTTGCAACCATAAGTTAGTATCAAGTTCCATTAAAATGCAAAACAGTCACTGGGTGCTCCTTTGACACCCTCTGATTATTCCTAATCAAATAACTAAATGTATTTAGAACAAATAAATAAACAGACACCCCGTGTCGTCTATCCATCCATTCTTCTTAATTGTAAATTATTTAATTTATTATTTAAAACTTAATCAAATTTGGCACAACGCGTTTCCTCCTCTCGTAATCGAATCAGATCGACACGTGCGAAGAGGGATGTTTGCATATCGGCTGCTGCTTGTCATTTGTCTATACACAAGGGGTAGTAGTAAATCATAGACCATACACTACATGGACTGATAATACTTATATGTTTTCCATTTTACAAAATGTCAAAAGATAAAAGAAGTCTGTGACGTCACTGAGTGAACGAGAGTTGCCGACAATCGTGGAACACTCCCGTTTGATTAAATGTCATATGTCATATGTTTTATTATAATAATATAATGGCAATTGTGTAGACTGATAATTTCGTAAGAAATAATAGTAATAATATTTTTTAATATTCATCATCATAGTTAATTTAATAATTCAAATATTATTTGTAAGTTTTATTTCAATAATATAATGGCAGTAGTGACTACATGGACTGCTAGTTGAGAGCAAAATAAGTTTAACTAGCTGTAAGTGGAATTCTGTCTTAAGGCAATTAAGACATCGTGCCTTAAGGCAAATTGCTGGAACTTCCCGTACCAAATATTATTTTTTCAAAAACGATTAACATTTTTGAAAAAAAATTACTTCGAAAAAATTAGATTTTTGACAAACTAGGAATTTGACAAAAAATTACTTTTTTGAAAAAAAAATTTTTTTTTGAAAAAAAAATGTTTTCTTTATATTGACATATTTTGGAAATTCTGAACTTTTTTTCAAAGCAATCGTACTGCTTTAACTGCATAAAGACAAAATATCAAAGCGCGTAAGCGCCGCGTCGTCGTCTAACGCGTAAACATTGGTACGGAACCCATAGGAATGTAAACAAAATTTATACTTGTTGTAAAAATCTCTATAAAATATCTGATAATTTGATGTGCATATGTCTAATGATCATTTTTGACCGCCAAATGTTTCATTTTTTTTACTTTTTCCTCCATATCTCCAAAGTCGTTGGACCTGTCTTTCCAAACATTTGAACAGTTCTTCATTTAGTCAATACAAATAAAATGTTTTTTGAATTATTCAAATCGGACGCTCCGTTCTCTTAAAAAACTGAGTTATCGTTTTCAGCACTTTTTGCCCTGTATCTTCGGAACGGCTAGACCTGCCTTTGCCAAAAACTAACCAGCACGTCTCCTTATCAATACGAATCGAATGTTTTGAATTATTCAAATCGGTTGATCCGTGTTCCCGAAATCGTCGACAAAATTTGTATCCGCACATACATACATACACGCACACACACACACACACACATACATACATTTTTTCTAAGGTATGCCAAAATGTTCAGAAGGTTTTGAAACGTAAAGATATATAAAAATTTTCATTTTCGATTTTTTTGCGATTACTATAACTTGCCCTACGGGAAGTTAATAAGTAAGTTTAAATAAGTAAATTGAAACTTTTTTCACGGGACAGTTTTCATTTGTTCTCAAAACCAATGTCTTAAATATTTTTAATGTCGAACAATGATAAGCGTCTTTTTGTATTTTTTTCATTAATTTCTACAATCTAACTATATTTTTATAATCACATACATCTTAAAAAAAAATCCCTTAACAAACTTCAGAAAGATTTAACAAAATCCGAATAGTCGTTTAAGAGGAGTATATTTACACACATTATCACAGAAGAACTTTATATATAATATATGTAACATCCACTATTGTTTATGCAAATCGAGCACAGAATATTTACTTTTAGGTTAAGTGACATACGACATATGACATTTAATCAGTCGGGAGTGTTCCACGATCGTCGGCAACACTCGTTCATCCCGTCTTCTTATATCTTTTGACACTTTATAAAATGGAAAACATACAAGTATTATCAGTCCATGTAGTGTAAGGTCTATGGGGTAAATGCATCATGTGCACAGGGGTGGATTTTGTAATAGACAAACTTACTTCACTTGGCAGGAATAGACAGGGTGTAGGGTGTCGTTTATTATTATTAATGTGCTACTAAATGGTGGTGGTTTATGCAGTTTTAATAATGTGTGCGGGTAGGAGGAACCAGGAGGGTTGAAAATTGAAATTGGATGGAGCATTATTAAAGTTTTTTAAACGAGGATATATAAAACCGTGTTAATAAAGGTTCTCCGATTACGTTCATTTTTGAAGTAAAACTTCTTTAGGCGCGACTAGAGGTTGATTCTACAATATAAAACTGATAATAGGATGGAAGTTGGTTGCGCCTAATTTTGGTAAATTTTGATTCGTCATTGGCTAATGACGCCATTTGGATAGAGTTGACGCCATTGGTCGTTTAATGTTTTAAAACAAGAAAATGTATAATTTCTAACTTTAAATAGGGTAAATTAAAATAGCAAAAAAATCGAAAATAAAATTTTAATAGCACATATTTGCGCTTCGAAAGTTTCTGAATATTTTGGTATACCTTAGAAAAAATGAATGTATGTGTGTATGCATGTGTGTATGTATGCATGTGTGTGTGGATACAAATTTTCATCGACGATTTTGGAAACACGGGTCAACCGATTAGAATGATTCAAAAAACATTCGATTCCTATTGATAAGGAGACGTGCTGATTAGTTTTTAGCAAAAACAGGTCTAGCAGTTTCGGAGATACGGAGCAAAGAGTGCAGAAAATGGTATTTCAGTTTTTGAGAGAACGGAGCATCCGATTTGAATGATTCAAAACACATTTTACTTGTATTGACAAAATGAACAACTTCTGAGAATGCAGGCTTAGCGGTTTCGGAGATCCAATGAAAAAAATAAAAAAATGCCATTTGATGGACACAAATAAACATTAGACATATGCACATTAAATTGTCAGATATTTTATAGAGATTTTAAAAATAAGATCAAATTTTGTTTGCAATTCTTTGGGTTCCGTACCAATGTTTATCCGTTAGACTGTGACGCGGCGCTTACGCGCTTCTAAATTTCGTTTCTACACAGCTAAATAGCGATTACATTGAAAACTAGTGGTGTATGGCATCGAGCCTTAAGGAAAATTGCTGAAACTTTCCGTACCAAAAATTATGTTTTTTTTTAAAAAGGTTCAATTTTTTTAGAAGTTTGAAAAAAAAAACAATTTTTGACATTTTTCCAAAATAATTCAAAGTATAAAAAAAATCAAAATTTTCAAAAATCTTTTGTTTCAAACTTCTAAAAAAATTTCTTAAAAAATCATAATTTTCGGTACGGGAAGTTCTAGCAATTTGCCTTAGGGAGGCATCCATTAATCACGTGAGGCTTTTAGGGAGAGCGAGGGAATGACAAAAAAATCATGAAAAATCGTGAAAAATCACATGGGGGTGTGAGTCTAGTAAAATATCACGTGTATTTAATTTTCACCTATTTTTAAAAAAAATCCAAACATTTAAAAAAAAAATTAAAAATTCGTTTGAAAAATTTTACGTAGCTAAAAACACACGTGATGTTTGGTGGGGGACGGGGGGTAATTTTAAAAATCACGACGTATCACCAAGGGGGAGGGGTTCGAAATTTCCTGAGCAATCGATCACGTGATTAATGGTCGGCTCCTTAAAGCACGATGCCATGCACCACTAGTTCTTTTTATTATTTCATCTATCCCCCGCCACCGTCGCCGATTCCCACCACTGCCACCATCACGTGATTCATGTCTTTTTTATTAAGTTCTCGTGTTGTTTACTTTTTAAATCTAATGAAGACATATCTTTCAGGATTATAAATTATACATTGCGCCGGCTGTGGGGCTTTTGGGGGCCGAGGGGGGGCGCCCATGGAAAATGTACACGGGGCTCCGCTCATTCGTGCATTGAGCACTGATATTTTTTTCATCCCGGACGGCAAAAAATACAACCCTAAATAATAAATAAGGGTGCGTAGAACGGACCGACGGAAAATAAAGGAAACTGGGGTGGAATGTGGTAGATTGAGAGAAGGTTGACAATTTTTTTTTATTTCAATAATTATTACAACTGTTAAATTATTAACATCTAGTAATATTGATAATAATAACATAAATTTAAATAAATAAAAGTGCAAAGGATAAAATTTACATGAAAATAATATCCGTAATATGATGATTTAATATAAAATATAAGCATATAATAATAAAAATAAAATTAATAAATAATATAAATAAAATTTCTGAATAATAAAATAATACTAGAAAAATAATAAAATATAACAAATTAACAATAATATAAATAATAAGATAAGATAGAAAGAAGGTTGACAAATAATGCATTTATTATAAGTCTTGTGACTTCTTTAGGCGCGACTAGGGTGTAAATCCGTACAAATGCAACGGAAGTGCGTTACGGAACATAAGATAAGATAAGAGTCGAGTGCCAATGATTCGTCATTCGCTCTCGATGATATCATTTCTATACGGGTCGATTGTGAATAGTCGTCGCGTATGTGAATAGAGATCTGTCGTTGTATGCGTACCGGCATCAACAAGGAAATCGGCATAGATAAATAAACATTTTAAAATTACATCTTAGTACGAATATTTATTTAATGAAAAATGCCAGAATCGAAAGAATATTTTACCCTGTTCCTTGAAAATAACAAAACAAATTGAACATTTGTTTCGTAAACTATACGTAAGTTTATTGATTAGAAATTATTTCTGTATTATTCGGAGTTTCTATAAATCTTTCAAGTTATTAAAATGGAAAATATTTTTAGGCAAGACAGATATTACGGCTTTTCAAAGAATGAGATTATATCGCCAGCGAAAAATTAAAGAAAATACAAGCAGTCAATGAATGTATGTTAATTTTAATTACATGAAGTTCTTCAAACACAATTATTACATGATGAGTAAAATTGTAGCAACAATATTTGTTAAACCATTGTGTGAACGAGTATTATAAAATTTATCAATCAGCAATTACTTCATTTCTCTAATGTAGGTTCATTTTAAAATGCTAATTACAATGACAAACCGATCATATTATATTTGACTTTAATTACATTATTGTTTTCAAATATTATACATATTTTTAATGCTATTATAAAAATATAATTTATAATTTATAATTTATCATTATATAAATGTGTATAATGGTTGACACTGATAAATGTGTGCATCACGAGTGTTACCATATTACTAATAAACATAATTCAAAATTGTTATATGATGTATTTATTTTTACTTAAATGCCATCTCGTGCACTAGCAAATAAGTTTTACTTCAATCGCGTGTGAACCTTACGCGCACTCTATTTTGAAGAATTCGTCTAAATAAATAGAAATATTCCAAAAACTCAATTGAAAGTCGATGATTATTCTAAACGCTCTAAAGTGCACATATATGGTCCAATTCTCGGATAAAATAAAAATGTTATGGTGATGCTATATTACGGATCTATATTCGTATGAGTTGGTAGTCAAAACCTGTCAAAAAGCTACGAATTTGTAGTACAAACAGTCGTTTTACACATAAAACCTAATTTTCCGTATGTGTCATCAATGTGCCACCAGAAAGATATACTTATGATAAAATTGTTATTTGACGTTTTGCCATTTGGAGGTTAGGTTTCTTGTGTAAAGTGCCTGTTCGCACAGCAAATACATATAATTTTTTTTACTAATTACAACCAACTCATCCGAGAATTGAGCTTATATTTAACTTCCCGTAGGGCAAGTTATAGTAATTGCAAAAAGATCTAAAATATTTGTTTTATATATCTTTACGTTTCAGAGGTTTCTGAATATTTTGGCATGCCTTAGAAAAAATTGATGTATGTGTGTGTGTATATGTGTGTGTATGTGCGTGTGTGTGTGCGTGTATGTGTGTGTGCGGAAACAAATTTTCGTCGACGATTTCGGGAACACGGATGAAGCGAGTTGAATTAAAAAAAAATTTTGGTACGGAAAGTTCCAGCAATTTTCCTTAAGGCACGATGCCATGCGCCCCACTAGTTTTCGTAACTTTCGACAGAATATTCTATAATCCTTTATATTTTCCCCCGGTTTCCCCTATCCGAGAAGTCCATGGCAAATGTATGTGAGCTGAAAGCATTAATGAAGAAATATTTTGCAGATGGAAATTATTTATTTACAAGGAACGTCTGCAAGAGCACGTGTTCATAACATCTCGCTGTGCACTGAGGACGTACACGGTGCGCGGTCGAAAAGTTAGTGACCGCAGAGATAAATAATAATTGTAATGATTTGTGATAAACGGAATTTTGTCAGGGCAGGAGGAGAGGATACACGTTTATATGTCGATGTATTTTTAGTAATCGAAAAGGAAGCAAAATTAATCATTCAATAATAGAAACAATTGTTCCAAAATATTACCAATTTTTTTTTAATTTTTGAAATTTATTTTGTACGTTTCGAGACCGATTGTGGGTCATTTAGAAAAATATTTTATTTCTACGTTTAAAATTTATTTGCAGGTAATAGCAAATACATTTTCGTTATTTGCACTGCTGAATGACAACACAAACCTAGAGTCGAAATGTACGAAATACACACACACATATATATATATATATATATATATATATATATATATATGATAAAAATTGTTTCTTGGGCATCCATCCAATAATTAAAAAAACAGTTTCAATGCAAAATGTTTTAATTAAGAGAACATACGTTTCGGGTCCAGATTTGACCCATCTTCAGTGCTACAAATAAATATATCAGGGTTACAAATTAAAACAATATAAAAAATAATATAAAAGATACATAATTACAGACAAAAATAAGTAGAAACAATGTATATGAAAAGTATATATGAAAAACAACATAAAATAAACAAATGTAAAGAACTCACCATACAAATAAATTTTAAAAAAATATAACACAAAGAACAACACAAAAATGCAACGAAAAAATAAGTATGAAATGAAAAATTGAAAAAACATCAAGTTATGAAAATTTTTGAAAATTGTAAAAACTAAAATAAATAATATGTTTTATTGTAAAAAAGCTTATTCCAAAAACACATCTTGTTAGTTTGGAGACAGAGTTATGTGTGTGTAAACGTATGTAAACGTAAAACGTGTGTAAACGTATTACGTGTGTTTACACACACGTAACTCTGTCTCCAAACTAACAAGATGTGTTTTTGGAATAAGCTTTTTTACAATAAAACATATTATTTATTTTAATTTTTACAATTTTCAAAAATTTTCATAACTTGATGTTTTTTCAATTTTTTATTTCATACTTATTTTTTCGTAGCATTTTTGTGTTGTTCTTTGTGTTATATTTTTTTTAAATTTATTTGTATGCACTGAAGATGGGTCAAATCTGGACCCGAAACGTATGTTCTCTTAATTAAAACATTTTGCATTAAAACTGTTTTTTTAATTATTGGATGGATGCCCAAGAAACAATTTTTATCATATTATTTCACCATCTGAAGAAAAACCTCTCGCTTTATATATATATATATATATATATATATATATATATTTGTATATGATATATGCATATATATTTGTTGAGTGGTTAGAGTTTTTCTTTTTTATTTTTCTTCTTGAGAGTATTTATTATCGAATTCACAAAAACTAAGCATAGTGCTCTTACATTATTTGTCCATTTTCAATTGCGATTTTAAAGTATACCGAGATGCTGTAGGATATTATGATGTTAGACAATATTATAAATTACTTAATGCATCATTTACACCAGACATTTTTTTTTAAATGTTATGTAATATCTAATAAGCAAATGCACAAAATGCATTCCCAATTCGTGAGATTACTTTACTTACAAATATTGTTCGTACTCACTCATCTTGTAATAATTGTGTTTGAAGAACTTGATGTAATTAAAATTAGCATGCATTCATTGACCGCTTGTATTTTTTTTACTTTTTCATTGGCGATATAATCTCGTTCTTTCAACGGCTGTAATATCTATTTTGCCTGAAAATATTTTCCATTTTAATAACTCCAAAGATTTATAGAAACTATGAATAATATAGAAACTAGTGGGGTGCATGGCATCGTGCCTCAAGGCAAATTGCTGCAACTTTCCGTACCGTAATTAAAAATTTTGTCAAATTAAGTTCCATTTAAAGGCATACCGAGTTTCTGTATGATATTATGATGTTAGACAATATTATAAATTATTTAATTTTGTACAGATTTGTCAAATATTATGTTTAATTTAGACAAAGTCCTGAAAAGTTACAAAATATGTAATAAACAAATAATGCATAACGTGCTCAGTTATAATATTATGCTTTTATACTGTTTTTAAAGTTACTGTACGGTTTTGTAAATATATAAAATGCTATCATATATTCAATTTTAAACATTATATCAAACCAATAATATCAGACAAATTATAGCATGACATATGGATAGAATAAAAAAATAATAATGAGTAGATTATATATTGTGAAAAATAAATAGTGATATATAGAGATGAATATTGTAGAGAGTGTCATTAGAGACAATAAACGAGTAATTAGAGATGAAGCGTATGAATAGAGACAAACAAAGTTAACAAAATTATTAAATCTTATAGCGCATGCCTAAAATACGTTCCCACATTGCATTTAAATCAATTGATTTTGTATTGCAATTTTCAAGTACACTGAGTTAACATATGGTCTTGTGATGTTAGAAAATATTTCAAAGTATTCTATTTTCTTTAAATTTGTGGAATATTTCTTTTAATTTAGACCTGCGGTTTAAAAGTTATGTAATATTTAATAAATAAATGCATATAAACAGTGAATATTATTATAAATAAATACCTAAAATAAGTTTTTGCATTGCATTTAAATCAATTGATTTTGTATTGCAATTTTCAAGTATACCGAGTTGACATAGGGTCTTGTGATGTTAAAAAATATTTTGAAGTATTCTATTTCCTTTAAATTTGTAGAATATTTTATTTAATTTAGACCTGTGGTTTAGAAGTTATGAAATATTTAATAAATAAATGCATATAAACAGTGAATATTATAAATACATACCTGAAATGAGTTTCTACTTTGCGTTTAAATAAATTGATTAATTTGTATTGCAATTTTCAAGTATACTGAGTTTGCATAGGGTCTTGTGATGTTAAAAAATATTTTAGAGTATTCTATTTTCTTTAAATTTGTGGAATATTTCATTTAATTTAGACCTGCGGTTTAGAAGTTTTGAAATATTTAATAAATAAATGCATATAAACAGTAAATATTATAAATGAATATCTGAAATGAGTTTCTACTTTGCGTTTAAATAAATTGATTAATTTGTATTGCAATTTTCAAGTATACTGAGTTTGCATAGGGTCTTGTGATGTTAAAAAATATTTTAAAGTATTTTATATTCTTTAAATTTGTGGAATATTTCATTTAATTTAGACCTGCGGTTTAGAAGTTATGAAATATTTAATAAATGAATGCATATATACAGTTAATATTATAAATAAATACCTGAAATAAGTTTTTGCATTGCATTTAAATCAATTGATTTTGTATTGCAATTTTCAAGTATACTGAGTTGATATAGGGTCTTGTAATTAGAAAATATTTTAATGTATTCTATTTTCTTTTAATTTGTAGAATATTTCTTTTAATTTAGACCTGCGGTTTAGAAGTTATGTAATATTGAATAAATAAATGCATATAAATATAAAAAAATGCAGTGAATATTATAAATAAATACTTAAAATAAGTTTTTACATTGCGTTTAAATTAATTGATCATTTTTTATTGCAATTTTCAAGTATGCTGAGTTTGCATAGGGTCTTGTGATGTTAGAAAATACTTTTAAGTATTCTATTTTCTTTAAATTTGTAGAATAGTGAATTTAATTTAGACCTGCGGTTTAGAAGTTACGAAATATTTGATAAGTAAATGCATATAAACGAATTGTACAGTAAATAATTTTTGTGAATATACACCTAGGGCATTAAATTTTTAAATTTGTTCTAAAAGTATGTGTGTAGGATTTTGTTATATGTATATAAATACATATATATATATACATATAGGTATGCTTTGGAAGCAACACATGTTACTTGATCGAAATTAATTATGTTCCACTTGATGTATATATATAAATTAACTGAAAGCAGTTTGGAATTTAATTTCAACCGACGCACTTTGCGACATTCTGGAATATATTTCTGTATATATATACATATATATAAATATATATATATATATATATATATATATATATGTATATATATACATCTCGTCTGTGTCTTATGTTAATTGAGAGAAGTATTATTCTCTTGCAAAAGTCAAGTCACGGAACAAGACGTCGCCCTTTATTAAATTTCGCACATATTCAAATGCATCAGAAGCATCTCTGTAAGCACTTGACTGCATTTTCAAGAGCATTTCTAAAATATTTCAACGATTCATATATTATTATTAAAACAGACTCATATTGGAAAAAAACGATACCAAACACGCCATGTCAAAGAAATAAAAGTTTGAGAAGTAAAACATATCATAGTAAACTCTAATCAAGGAAAAAGCCAGGGATTCAAAATATGCTCTCACACTTTGGACCTGCCTTCGGGAAAAGCACTATATATAAATATACATATATATATATATATATATTTATATTTATAATATGTATGTATTTATATACAGAATGACATCCCCCAAAAGTCGCCCCAATGTCAGTCACATAATCTTTCTTTATGAAGATGTTTGACACTGGAGAATTCTATTGTAATGCTTTTTTATACAAAGGGACATATTTATATATCCTTATAAATATATATATATATATATATATATATTTAGTAGTATATATACTATAGCAATGTTGATATTTACAAGACATTCCACTTAACAGGATCTCTAAGCAAAAGGAAATGAGTCGGCACTTTAAACTAGTCCCTTTCCCCAAAATCGAGAAATCTAGCAAAATTTTGATAATGCAGTGAAAGACAGACGTCAATAAAAACAAGAGCCACATTTGACAGTACATTATATAGAAAATCTAGATATGAGCCTATTTTATTTTAGACGTGATTTCACTGATTTGTGATTCATAAGCAATAGAGATTTCCATTATGGACTAAAAAGATATAAATAGGACTTTAATGAAAAGCAAACCGAATGCAAAAAATGTGGATTATGTTAAGGAACAAAATAACATCGATTAAAAAGCTAAAAAGAGGACCCTACTGAAGAGCAAACTGAAACATCATCTACAATTTTAAAATAGACTCTACTAAAAAGCAGCAGAAAAACAACTTTTGAAGCTGAGCATAACTCTTTATGGATCAGAGACATGGACATAAAAGATACAAATAGGACTTTACTGACAAGCAAACCCAATTCAAAAAATAAAAAAGTGTAATTTACTAAGAAACAAATCAACAATCGATTTAGAAGAGATTGACAACTGAATTAGGCCTTCAAAAACAATTTTAATTTAAAGCAGCTACTGACTATGAGAAAAGTGCGAGCAGAAAATTTTCAGGAAAGTGCACAATAAAATTGTCAGTTATCATTTATTAATATCACAATGTTTGTTATTATAAAATGTTATTATCAAGACATGAAAAAGAACTAGTAGTGTCAATTTTGCACTTTTTGTCACCTATCACAAAAACGGCTGGACTTAAAACTACCGAAAAACTAACTACTAGGTCTCCCCATCAATACGAATTGAATGATTTTTGAATCATTCAGATTGGTTAATGTCAAAAAACTAAGTTTTGCAAAATAAACTGATGAAGTTTCACATTTGTAAGGACACTACCAGCGGAACCTATATTGAACCAACAAAATAATAAATGAGGATAGAAAAAAATTCTATTGTTTGACTAAAACTAGAAATTATTTAGAGACCTCTGATGAAAAATAAGGACGATATACACAATGAGTAAAATTAAAGCAAGGACACACAAAAGTGAAAGCTTGAGAAGAAAAAAATGAACTTTAAACACTAGGGTAAATATAGGATTTGGTGCTTTTGCACCATGGATATACCTTCAGACGGACAACTATTAGTATTATTATTATTATATTTATTTCGGTTCTAAATTTGAGTTCGAAACTCTATAATTTCACCTTATGCAACAATCGCAATTTAATATGTATCGAAGTGCTTTTATCGATTCCGCCTTCGAGATTAATTTGTCACTTTGTTCCGGGAAATTTAACTTTTTTGCATCCGGGGTGGAAATATTAAATTTGACAGCTCTGTTACACACATCTGTATACATACACACACGACAATATATATATATATATATATATATATATATATATACATTGTCGTCTCAGTATTTGTACTACAATAAGAGTGAGCCCCCTTTAGAGTTTTGGGGGGTGCTCTCTAAGTGTGAACTAGAATATTAGAGGGTCGCCGTGGCTCAGTCGGCTTTGTTACAAGCATTTTCAATAATGTCATCATAGAAAAAAATATATTATATAGCCAGGCACAGTGCAAAAAACGTGACGGGGCTGCTAAATAAATACATTAACAAAAAATGCATATAGAGGAGAAGAAAGATATACTAGTATATATATACAATGTATTTGTATACATATATATGTATATGTATAATATACATATATATGTATGTATAAATATCTGCCCCCAAGAATATTTGCCAAAAAGTCAATAAAGAGTCCCAAAAAACTCTGAAGATTTTATACATGTATGAATTTATCTCAAGACTAAAATGCATTTTGAAAATATGAACATCGTATTTATTTCTACGTTCCAGAACAAAGTCAATGACATCTTCAGATATTGTTTTCTGATGTATATATGTATTTATGGTCCTTAATATAGACATTTTCGAATTTTATTGCTCCGAAGGACTCAAATGGTTCTAAATTGATAGAAAACAATTCTCAAAAAGTTTTAGCTCTTAATATTGTCTTTTAGATAGTGCGCAATTCAATTAAAGTTTTGTATGGAAATAGCATGAAAAAAATTTCAAAAATTTTAAAAATATTATTAATATATAACTTAGCGAACAAATGAATGAGTTTTATTCAAAATTCGACACTCTACAAAACAAATTATAAAAAACCTGTTTTGCAGAGTGTCAAATTTTCAATAAAAAATGACACGAGTCGCTAAGTATGCATAAACAGCATTTTTAAAATTTTTGATATTTTTTCCAAACTAATTGCATACGAAGCCTTGATTGAATTGCGCACTATCTAAAAGTTAATATTAAAAGCTAAAACTGTTAGAGATTTTTTTTATCAATTTGCCCCTTTAAGCCCCTGGGAGCAATAAAATTTGAAAATGACGATATTAAGGACCACCTTAGTATTTATATTTACCACAGTAACCAGACATTAAACCAAAAGATGAAACGTACTTCATTCCGAAACGTATAAAATATATAATTTATTTATATAAACAGAATTGTAACCATTATTAATTTTATTTGAAATCCATAAGTTTCGCTTAAAACCCTGATCTTTATTCAGTAAAAGAAATACTAAAATTGGTTAAACTTGAAAAATATATTAATTAAATTAAGAACATTAATGTTGTAAGTATAAAAATCCTCATAACGTAAAAATGCCTAAAAATTTGTTAAACACAATACTTACGTTGTAAAAATACTAATTAATTTGATACACTAGAAAAATACTTATAATGTAAAAACATTTATAAATTTAATTAACAATACACTTATTTTTTGAAAAATTATAAATTATATAAAAATATTAAAAAAGGAATATATAATTAATAAATTAAATAATTAAAGAACAAACAAATTAATTAATTAAATTATATAAAAATGTAAATTAATCCACTCAAAGTTTATTTCCCTAATTTTTCATTTATTTACAAACATATTTTCAACTAGTTTTAGTAATGTTAAACTGATTGACGGCCAGGATTATAGTCGAAACGTATGAATTTTAAATGAAAAAGTAAATTTTAAATAAAATTATATAAAAATGTCATATATTTTTTATATACAGTACAGTTATTTAATAAATTAAATTTTGTTGTTTAATTTCTAATTAATTAGAATATATTCAAGACCATACTTGTGTCAGGTGTAAACGTATATATATATATATATATATATATATATATATATATACATACATGTATATATAATATTAAAAGATATAGGGGCACATGTTTAAAGAAAAGTTTAAGATTAAACCGTAAACGACTCTGAAACATTTTAGTTAAAATGTCTAAACTTTTTTCACTTTGCTTTGGAAGAACCCATTTAAATACACACACATTTATATATACACACATACACACATTCTTATATATACATGTATATATGTATATATGTATACATCTAGTTTAATCTTTTGGGCATGTTTTCGCGTTAGAAAACTTTCTTATCTGAGTGAATTAAATGTACCAATTCTATTTGAAAGTTTTTTTTCTTGTTTTATATTTAAAAGAATATATATATATATATATATATATATATATAGGGGGTTGCAAAAAATATGCATCCCTTATCGTTGAGAACAAAATATAACTTTCACACAACAAAGACCACAGAAATATTTATTGGAAAACTTTGAAAAATATTATAAAGTTTTTTAAAGTCGTTTTTAATGATTTGTTATCTATGAGTTATTGTATATGATAAGTTTATATATATATATATATATATATATATATATATATATACAAAAATAATATATTTGTAATCTAGATAGATTTAAGAGCCCGAAAGCGGCCAAGAAAAATGTTTAGTGGCGAACTCACTTAACCGAATTAAATCCCACATATATAAATATATACACAAATATACATATATATATATATATATATATATTTATTTACATTATGAATTTATATTTCTTGGCAAGTTTAAGCATTCTTGCAAAGTGTTATGAATGAACAAAATAATTTCTCTCGGCTTGGAAAAGAATCGACGAATTGATACAGATGTTGAGTTTTCTCTTTTAATTACTTTTATAATTATATATATATATATATATATATATATATACATATATACAGGGTGTTCCAAAACTTAACGCCAAACCAACGTTAAGAAAAAAATCAGCAACTTAGATGTTAAACCGCCATATGTTAAATTGGCCATAAGTCCTGGATTTTCACCTTGTGTCCCGGGTTTTTCTAAAAAAAAAAATATTTGGCGCAAATTGTCCTGAGTTTTTAAAAAGTAAAGATTCTTGGTGAACCTTCGCAATTACTGGATAGTAAAATTACAATCAAGTAATCAAATCAAATGTTTTAAAATGATATATACAACATGTATATTAATATGAAACAATACGTTTATCAATGAAAAAAAAATGGTGATGAAAACATTATCCTGGCGGGTTAAAATAGCCTCAAACATTATTAATTCTTTTATTTTTAATTATACAAAAATTCACAAAAAAATATGAAAATGAACTTTTAGACTGCTTGGCACAAGCGCTAATTTTTAACAAGTTAATTATGAAAAAATGAACAGAATTTTATAAAAAACTAGATGGCGCAAGAATTTACTTAGTGACATACGTGTATGTTAATAATAAATATACAAAACTTTTAATTGAATTGCGGACTATCTAAACGTTAATATTAAAATCTAAAACTTAAAAAAAAATTTTATTAATTTGGAATCATTTGGGGATTTAGGGAGAAAAAAAATTTGAAAATGTCTATATTAAGGACCACCCTAATATATATATATATATATATATATATATATTATATATATGTATATATATATATAGGAAATAAACTCTCGCCTGACATATTTGCATATGAATAAGTAAAAACTTAATATTTCAAATGTCATTTTTACATTCTTTCTTTTGAAGTCGTAAAAAGTCTGATATCCCTACACACACACACGCATATAAATATATATATATATATATATATATATATATATATATGTATATATTCATATGTATATTTATATATGTATAAATTTATAAATGATGCAAATATACATATATATACATATCCGTGTCCGTGTTTAAATTTTTATGACGTCGTATACCTTTTAGATTTGAGAGACTCCATTTCTTACGACATGAACCATTTTCGCATTTATATTCATTTTTAATGCAGACGACGTTTCGACGACACTTCTCCGACATCTTCAGAACAAAGAAAGCGGATCGTATGTTGTTTTATATGAAACAAAGTGCATTTTTTTGATTCTATCAAAACTTGAGAGTCCCATAACTTATTGTAATAATTTGTCTAAACTAACTAAGTCGGTTTTATATATGGCCCAAACGGTTGTCCTAGTATAGTAATCAGAAAAATCATTAGTACTACAGAAATTGTATTAAAAGTAAATTCATCACAGTGTAGATGAAGTTACTTTTAATACAATTTAATACAGATTTAATACAGTAGATGAATTTACTTTTAATATAATTTCTGTAGTACTTATGATTTTCTAGTTACTGTCTTGGAAACAAATCGCTATTTATATTGCCAAGTGAGAATCAATACTACTACTGCTTGACATCAGGATGTCCAAAAAAAAGTTTCTAAGGCGTCGTCTATTAATGACGTGAGGCTTTAAAAGGGTGTGGAGGTTTGATAAAAAATCATGAAGTATCACAAGGTGGAGGGGGGAGCGTTAAACATAACATTTTAAATCATATAGAAAAAATTAAAAAAAGATTTTTGCAAAAAAAATCGGAAAAAGTACGATTTTGCTTGGATTGTTGGGTGAAGGTTGGTGGATAATTATAAATATCACCACGGGTTAAAAAATCTTTAAAAACCTGAAACTTTTATTTAAAATTCCCTAGGCCCTGAGTACCTAATTAATAATTAAAGGGAAAGCCCCGAAGTGTAAACAGTTCCTTTGTAATCTGAATTGTATTATCCAAAGTGCTGATAGAGGAGAGGGATGATATAAATTTTTATCACCAAATTGTTTATAATAATATGTATGTATTTTATTTTGTGACAATTTTTGTCTGATGGTGGAAAGTAACTGGTCCTGAAACGTCGTATATAAATACTATCTTTGCAAAGGCTGTTTTTTTTATTGGGATTATTGTTCAGAAAACAAACATATATATATATATATATATATATATATATATATATATATATATAAATATACAGTGTCTGCTTTAATTTCCTGTTTGATGCTCTTCTCATATATATTTGTATAAAACACAACAATGTTTTGTCTAGAATTATTTGTATATATAAGTGTATATCTATATATATATTTTGTTGTATATATAATATATAAGGGTGTAAAACAAAAAGAGCAAAAGAGAATTGGTTCGGAAGGAAAGTCCCTCAGCTAAATCTAAATGAAAATTTCCTTGTTTCCCATTTCTTCTGCCAAACCATGTGAAAAAGGACTTTCTTTGTGCTTTCTCCGCCTCATCTTTATATTATTACAAATATATACACAATTTTGTACGAAAACCAGAAAATCGAGTCTAATAATTTGTAATAAGAAATACGGAATCGTTTTTCTATTAGATTATAATTATGCAAAACAATACTAAGAAAATATAAACATAATAAGTACGTTTCGAACACCATTCACATCTGTGTCATCATTCTACAGTTTCAAAATAATTATTCATTCTTTATTTGAAACTGAAAATGGTTTGATTAGAAACTCAAAACTTCCACAATATTTATTAGCAAATTTTGTAAAGCTTACTCATTTTTCCTTTTTAGTAATTAGGTGGATGCCTGTACAAGAGCTTTTTGTGATATATACATATATATATATATATATATATATATATACATATATATATATATATATATATATATATAAATGTACCTATATATACACTATATAGTATATATTTAGTTTATTATATAACGATGAAATATACGAGTGCTTGGAGTAAATAAATTAGCATGGAACAACAATAAATATTAATTTGGGAGCCTCCATTGTGGAAGTTTGGCCAAAGTAGCGCCAACTTTGTGCCCCCAACTTCTAACTAAACTTATACCCAATCAATATTATTATATTATACTTATATACAATAGACGTTATATATATATATATATATATATATATATATATATATATATATGTATATATATGTATATATATATATATATATATATATATATACGATAAAATTTTTTTGGGCATCTAGCCAATGAAAAGCCTTAAACTAGCTGTAAGTGGAATTCTGTCTTGAGGCAATTATGGCATCGTGCCTTAAGGCAAATTGCTGGAACTTCCCGTACCGTAACGAAATGTTCGAGGAATACAGAATGTTTTCAAATAAATTATTATAAATATTGTAACATTGTGTAATATTTATAAGAATTATATAAACCGAATTGCAGAGTTGAAATTATTTGTAAAGTATATTAGAACTATAGTCAGAATTAAAAATAAAATCTGAAATATTTTCGATATACAAAATACTAAAAAAAAAAAAAAAAAGAAAAAAAAGAAAAAAAAATGGAACAATTTTTTTTCCAAAATCAATTATTTTGTTAAGACAAGCAGAAAGTTCTTTGAATCATTTAAATCGGACGCATAGTTCTCTCAAAAACTGCCATTTTTTACATATTTAGCTCCGTATCTTCGAAATGGCTGGGCCTGCTTTTGCCAAAAACTAATAAACACTTCTCCCAATCATTACTAATTGAATGTTTTTTAGATCATTCAAATCGGATACTCCGTTCGCACAAAAATTCGATTTCTATTTTCTGCACTCTTTGCTCCGTATCTCCGAAACGGCTGGACCTGCCTTTGCCAAAAACTAATCAGCTCTTTTCCCTATCAATAGGAATCGGATGTTTTTTGCACCATTCAAATCGGTTGATCCGTGCGCCCTAAAACGTGACTGGAAATTTGTATCCACACATACATACACACACACACACACACACACATCCATTTTTTCTGAAGTATGCCAAAATGTTCAGAAACCTTCAAAACATCGAGAAATGTAAAAATTTTCAATTCCGATTTTCGGCCCATTACAATTACTTACCCTACGGGAAGTTAATAAACTATCTCAATATTATAATATTTTTTCATCAAGTAATTGCATTCCATAATACTAATGTTTAGGCCTAATATTGTTCTAGTTTTGTATTTAGATAATTTATTTTCTGAAATTACTAAATTTAATTCAGTATTCAAAATATAATTATAAATAAAAAGAATTTACTAAAAAAGAATGTTATCATTAGAATATCATACGTTTAGAGTCTGGGGTTGGCCCATCTTTCGTGTTCCATCAAAAAAAATTACATTACTTTATAATTACAATAAAATTATTTTTAAAATGATAAGAATAAGTAAAATATAAATAATAACAGAGAAAGATTTTAGATTAAACATTTTAGTTTAAAATAATTTTTAATCTTGCAAATTAATCTTGAGGAATTTTAATTCTTGAAACTAGGAAAATATCTTGAAGATGAATTTTTTTGAGATTTTTGATAAATACTTTGAAATGGTAGATAACCTGAGTTAACTTCAGAATGTACTTGAATGTTGATAACTTTAGAATGTACTCGAATTTTTATTCTTTTGTTTTAACAATGTTAATAAATAAATTGTTTTCAAAGGTGCGAGTAGAATATTATGTCAAGTTAATTCATAATTTTAATTTTTTGTAAACAGTATTTTTCTAAATTTGCACAAAAAAAGTGTGCAGGACTACCTTTTAAAGAGAGTAAAAAAGTTGAGTTAAAGGAGTCCTTTGCTCTCTGCCTTGAATTTAGTTTAATTACAATTTATCATGTCTGATATATATATATATATATATATATATATATATATATATATATATATGTCCATATATAAAATTTTCTATCAAGATTTATCTGTATGTCCCCTATTTTCTTTATAGGCTATTTTGTTCAAATCATGAGAAACGTTATAGACAACGTATATGTCTTTATTATATATATATATATATATATTGTCGCAGGCAATTTAGTTAACAAGTAGCAAGATGGGTCATAACATTGTGTCCTGCACTATAATTGGACGAATAAAAAAGATATATACTCTTCGAGAAAATATAAAAACGATACATGAGATATATATGTATATATATATATATATATATATATATATATATATATATATATATATACATATATACATGAGTTCATGTATATACACACAACACTTCATTTACTCCTATTAACTCCCTTGACAATTTTTTGTAGTAAACGTTTTACTTCTCAAACTTTTGCATCATTGTGTCTCTTTTTACAATTCTTTATAATTTTTTTTAATAAAGTGAATTTTTTTTGGTCCCAATCATTTTTAAAGACAATCTTCCTTCTTCCATCTATTTTATCATTGATGGCACTCTTTATCAACTTAAATAGTCTTTATCGTAAGAACCTTACTACTTGGAATAAAAAGTTACTTACTTTTCTAGTTTATTAAATATAGATGTCGTCATACTGAACGTGATTATAAAATTTCATGAAGATTGGTCAAGTCGTTATAAAGTATGGATATTTTCAAATTTATTTGCTCTCAAATGCTTCCAAATTAATAAAACAAAATTCTCTGAAAGTTTTAGCTCTTAATACTAGTTTTAAGACGGTCCGCACTCCAAACAAAGTTTCTTGATTCTTCTTCCTAAGTAAATACTTATTTTATAAAATATCAAATTTTTGTTGTAATGTTTTTATTTATGACCAAAATAAACAAATACAATGTTATTCTCATAATATTGATCCACTTGTCGCTAAGTAATAAAATTCTAAAATCAAATGGAATTTTACCCATGTTATTTTCATAAGAAACTTTGATTGAAGTGCGGACTATCTTAGAGTTAATATTAAGAGCTAAAACTTTCAAAGAATTTTTTATTATCAATATGGAATCATTTGAACCCTTGGGAGCAAAAAAATTCGAAAATAACCATATTAAGGACCACCCTAATATATATAAATATATAAATATTCTTTGCAGCCCAATCGTCGAATTAAAAAGATTAAATAGAAAATATTTTTATTTTATTAAACGTTTCGACACTTGATGTGAGTCAATCATCATCATTCAGTAATCTAAAAAACATATTACATAAATACAAAAGTTGAAAATAAATATGAATATATAAAAAAGAGAAAATTATATACATACCAAACCAGGGAAAACAGCAGAAAAAATTTAATTATGTGAAATTTATTGAACACTAAAATTGTGTAGAAGAATAATATACTAATATATTAATAAACGAGAAAATAGAGGAACACATATTGCCCTGCTATATTGTATAGGGTCTGCCAACTAGCTTATATTTTGCCAATTTTCTTTTTGTTTGAAAATTCTATTAAAAAAACACTAAATATTTTCACTTTTTTTTATTTGAAAGTGAAATGTAAAGAGTGCAGAGTACACAGTAGGGTTGCTTAAGTCGTACCCCCTAAAAAAAAAGTTATTTGGCGGACCCTATATGTGTAGTAACCTTGATCAGTTTTCATAATGCACTGCGATTGAACACATACAATATAGGAGGGCAATATGTGCTCCTTTAATTCCTCGTTGATTAATATATTAGTATATTATTCTTTTATACAATTGTAGTGTCCTAAAAATTTTACATAATTTTTTTTTTGTTGTTTTTCCTGGTTTGGTATGTATATAATTTTCCCCCTTTTATATATTTATATTTATTTTCAACTTTTGTATTTATGTAATATGTTTTTTAGATTAATAAATGATGACACACATCAAGTGTCGAAACGTTTAATGGAATAAAAAAAATTTATTTAATCTTTTTTTTTAATTCGACTATTGGGCTGCAAAAATATCTCATATATATATATATATATATATATATATATATATATATATATATACACGTATAAATTTCGATATTGACTTTGCCTTGGCATTTACACCTCTTTCTAATTTCGTTTAATTAAATCCACTGTCTTAATAATAAGAAACATCAAAGTATAAATTATAAAGCTGTATATATACATCTTTATATATATATATATATATATATATATATATACATAATTTTACATCCGTGGGTGTATATATCAGATCCGACATCAGAATTTCTGAAAAGTTATTATTTTCAAACAAATCTCTCTCCCTTATAAGATTCCTTTCAAATGTGCCCCTTAATTTATATTTTATACTTTGTATATATATATATATATATATATATAAATGTATAAATATGTCGGATAATGAAATATGTTGATCAAGAAATTTTCATAATGTTTACAAGGGAGAAAATTAGGGCTTCAGAATTATTAACAGAGTTTAAACGGTACATATTAAATATATACATATACATTTATATATATATATATATATATATATTATACTGTTTTGATTTTACATTTTCAAGAACAGAATTTCATATCATACCGAGATGATTTTGACTTGTATATTTACATTTATTTATAAAAATATTCACTACAAATTTGTTTCTAGCAGTAGTGATATCAGTTTCGAGTAATAATTGCTTTTTTCACAAACTGTATATGAATTTATGACAAATAGGCAATTGGGTTTCTATTATTTACACCTAGTTTATAATATTTTTAACTTTTCGTAGAGTAAGTTATTGTTATTCTCTTATAATAGAAATTGAAATTTTTTGCATATCTTCACGTTCCAAAGATTTCTGAATATTTATTAATACCTCAGAAAAATTTTTTTTTTTGTATAGCGAAGGAAATGCCTTTATGCATCCCAGACATTTATGTATGTGTGTGTGTGGATACAATTTTTCGTCCACGTTTTCTGGCGCACGGATCAACCGTTTTGAATGATTTTGATTCCTATTGATAGAGAGATGTGTTGATTAGTTTTTGGCAAAGGCAGGTCTAGCAGTTACGGAGATACCGAGCGAAGAGTGCAGAAAATAAAAATCGAGTGTTTGAAAAACTTTATATGATACATAATATTTTGAATATTTTGATATATAACAATTCTTTGAATTGCGATAAAATTAATTAAACTACATTCAATTTGAGGTCGAATTCCGAAGCGATGTAAATTGTATTTATTATTATGATATCAAATGTTTCACGTTTATTATCCATATAATTTAATTAAATATAAATTCTCTAATAATTAATTATATCGATTTAATATAATTGTGGAACTATTTCGATGGCCTGGCATAATTTTAAACAATTACATATTATTTACATAAATATAATCATAATTTTCAAGTATGATAAGATACTTGAATAATTAAATCCCTGAATCAAAAGTTAATGAAAAATAACTGAAATTGTTTATGTAAATATGAATTCTCTATTAATTAATTATATCGAATGATTTGTTTAAAATAATTGTTAAACAATTTCGATGGGTTTGACCTGGTATCAAACATATTTGCATAAAACTATCATCATTTTCAAGTGTTTTTGTATAAGATACTTGAACAATAAATTGCTGAATCTATTAATAGTATTATGAAAAATGACTGAATTTAATATAAATTTAGGTAAATTAGTTAAATATGATACTCTATTAATTATTTAAAATAATTTGTTGAACAATTTCGACGAGATGTTTTAAATGGAAATATGTTATTCGAGTGCAAAAGTTTGTATAGCAATTTAAATTTTATTTTGAAGTACTTTTAGTTATTTTGAATATAAAATAACTAATTAAATGAATGACTTGTTGAACAAAAAATTGCTTGATTTAATAAACATCAACTACTGAATAACGAACAAAAATGCATTTGAATAAAAATTTTGAAAAAAATAACTAAAAGCAAATACTTACATGAAAATAATACTAAGTTATACTAAAAAAATAAAAATCAAATGAATAATTGAATAAAGAAATTGAGAAATAAAAATAAAAATTGAATGTTTTTTTTTAAATTATTCAAATGGGTTGATGCGTACTCCAGAAATCGTCGATAAAAAATCGTATCCGCACATATATACACACACATACATCACTTTTTTCTAAGGTATGCTGAAATGTTTAGAAAGTTCTGAAACGTAAAGATATGCAAAAAAGTATAATTTTTTATTTGTTTGCGATTACTATAACTTTCACAATAAAAACTCAATAAGGAAAGAGCAAAAATTAATAAAAAACAAACTATGTAAAAAAGCACTGCATAAAAATGGTGAATTAAGAGACAAAAAAACAAGTACTGAATCAAAAACATACTGAATAAATTGTACTGGTTAAAAAAAACGTATAAATAGTAAATAAATGCTGCTTAAAAATTCTAAATGAAAACATGCTATGTATAAATACTGAATTAAATAAAAAAAAACTGATTGAAATTAAATTGAAGCGCTTATCTGATTTTAAGAGATGAGTGATGACACACTCATAGTGTCGAAACGTTCAGAATAAATATTCTGTTAATATTTTCAAGTATATATAATATATACACATAAGTACGCCGTAAGACGATTACGTTTACTACAAAGTACTATTAAATTTAATCGAACATAATTTGTCAAAACCATTTGACATTTGACGTATGAGCCGCCCTGCATTGTTTTATTTTAACTTACAAAAATTTTAAATTAAAAATGCAAAGTTTCTACGCGGTTTTGAAATAATTTCTTACCTTTTGCATAATCTCCGGATTAGCACGAATTTTCAAGACTAAGAGTGATAAAATCGGTATAGCCGTTTTATTTTTTAGCGAATCTATTATCGAGTTTTATATTTATATATAAAATATTATATATATATATATATATATATATATATATTATATACTGGTTTGCTGACGTATACTTCCTAAGTGTATGCCATTCCATTGATCCTTATATTTTACTTCCTTCCTTCCTTATTTGACATGATATGATACTAGGATATACATTTATGTATATGTATATGTATATATATATATATATATATATATATACGTATATATACTTATATTCATAAAACAAATTCAGATCACGTACTGTTTTCAGGGAGAGGCATGTTCACTTCTTGTTCACACACACGAATTTATAAAAGATTACATGTATATATATAAATATATATATATATATATATATATATACTCGTATATATACAAATGTATATATCTGTTGTATGATGTAATTGCATTAAGGACCCCCAAAAGGGGCCAAGAAAAACCCTAAATGTGATATTGATAGCGTGTGTTGCACATGTTAAAAGGATTCCTTTGGAAAATCATACGGAGGAGTTTTTCGGCGTTGAGATATTTTTTTCCACGAGATATCAAAAATGCACTTTAAGAAAAAGAACGGTCTTTAAAAAAATTATATATACATATATACTAGATAACCCGACAAACGTTGTCCTGTACCCACGTCTACAATTCAAAAGTTCCAAATTTTTTAATGACCTATCCTATACTTTTTAATATCCTATTTGATGTCCTGCCTTTGTGATTGATTTATGATCTTTGCATAAGCAGTACAAGAAATTCAGAAAAAAATATAGTATCTTTGGTAAAAGAACAATATCACACTTGATTTTACCACACAACATAATTGCTTCAATAATTTAGTTTGTGTTTTTCATAATCTCGTACGATAAATTAGTTGCTTTTTGGCAATTATAACTTCTAAAGTACATTTTTCTTACTAATAATTTAATAAACATTATTGTTTATGTTCAAATCATAGGTGAATTAATTTGTAAAATCTAGTTCATATGTGCACTATTCAATCTAAGATCAACTTGCTAAATATTAAACAAATGAATTTTTCACGTGAAACAAAATTCTAAATCATTTTGTTAATAAGCAGAAATATTTTTAGAATTGTTATATAATTTAGTAAAGTAAACCAAAATGCGACATGCATAAGTTAAAAAAAATATATATGCAATTTTGGACTTGTAGCGTTATTTATTAAACTAAATTATATAATGTCATCTGCCAAACATATACTGTGTTGACTGTATCTTATATTATTTTAATTTCTGGCACATCTCAACTGCTTTCTGGCAATAATATAGTAGACATTATATTTTTCTTGTATATTACATTCTAATATTATCTAGGCTCATAATTTCAGTTAAATTCAAATTTCAAGTGAATTGACATTTCTAGCAGATGGCAGTTCAAATACGCACAATGATAAGTGTTTTTTTGTAATTTTTGCCATTCATTTCTACAATATTACTATAGTTTTATTGTTCATTAAATTTTAAAATTTTCCTTTGACAAACTCTAAAAAAAAATTATCAAAATCCGAATAACCGTTTAAGAGAAGTATCAAATCATACACACGTACAAAAGAATTTTATATATAAGATATATCCGTAAAAATAAACATGATTCATTATTATGAATGCACTAATTGTAAGTGCATTTTTCTTTGCTCTGAGATATCATCACAGTCGAGTATTGAAAACAATAATCTTATGCAAGTTTTAAATATTGGCTAAAAAATTAAGTTATTTATCTTGTTAAAGTATACAAAAAATCAAAATCTTAACATCGTCTACTGATTCATAACATCTAATAATAAATGTACTCATTGATAACTTTGAAAGGTTATCAATAGCTCCGGAATCTGTAGAAGTACTTCCGATAGTACAGAATTTATCTCAAGTTTTAAGTGTTTCTACTTTGTTGTCAATGTCGCAGTTCGTCTGAATTATTTTTACATATATCCTAATTGTTGCATTTATAATAGAAATTGTTACAACAATAATTCAGATTCTGAAAAGCCCAGAAAATAACAATAACAACAACAACATCATCATATCTTAATATTTCCAAGTAAATCTCTATTTTACTGCAGATTGACATCAGGCTGACACAGGCCAGAATTTAACCTGGAACTTCTGATTGGAACCACATAGAACTAACCAGTAAAAATTATCTTTTTAAATTACATAAGATTCTTAATTGTTTTCATTTTGATGTTACTTTTATAATAGTAAATGAATTATAAAATGATGAAACTAGTTGTATATGGCACTTTGCCTTAAGGAATGTTGCATGATCTAACTATTAATACATGTAAATGATAGACTTAATCAACTAATGGTGTATGGCATCGTGCCTTAAAGCAAATTGCTGGAACTTCCCGCACCGTAATGAAATATTCGAGAAATTTTAAACGTTTTCAAATATATTATTATAACTTATTTTATTACCGTAACTTTCATTACTTTTGCTATCTTGTTATATCTGAGCAAATCAAATGTAAATCATAAATCAATTTATCTCGAGAACATTAACAATCGTCATTTTATTTCGAATTCAAATTAAAAAAAATAATTGCCTAAATTTTCGCACAAAATTGAAAAAGTGCTCCCGTATAGTCACAGTCTAAACGCATTTGCAAATAATTGTGTGCGACATTTTTACCTATACTGTGCTTAGCTTGGCGGCATTTTCACATTTTTCAATAGTTTTCACAAAATTGGAAAAATGCTCATAAACAGTCTAAACGCCCTTGGGTAAACATTTGTACCAGAGTGGCGCTTAGACTGTGCTTAGCCTGGGTCATTTTTTGAAATTTTAATCCAAAATTACAAAAATATTTTATGGAAAATAAAAAAAGATGTAATAATTTTTTATCCTCAAAAGCAATTGTTTTGTCAATACAAGCAGAACGTTTTTTAGATCATTCAAATCGGACGCTTAGTTCACTCAAAAACTGCCATATTTTGTACATTTAGCTCTGTATCTTCAAAATGGCTGAACCTGCCTTTGCCAAAAACGAATCACCTCTTCTCCCAATCATTACAAATTGAATGTTTTTTAGATCATTCAAATCCGATACTCCGTTCTCTCAAAAACTCTATTTGTATTTTCTGCACTCTTTGCTCCGTTTCCCCGCAACGGGTGGACCTGCCTTTGCCAAAAACTAATCAGCACATCTCCCTATCAATAGGAATCGAATGTTTATTGAACCATTCAAATCGGTTGATTCGTGCACCCGAAAACGTGGACGAAAAATTGTATCCATACATACATACATACACACACACATTCATTTTTTCTGAGGTATGCCAAAATGTTCAGAAACCTTCAAAACTTCGAGAATCCAAAGGTGATATTGTACTTTTACCACAGGATACTAAATGTTATTTTTTTCTGAATTTGTTGAACCATTTGAAAGACTTCAATTTCCAATATAGTATGGGAATTAAGACTCATCATTTTATTTTAAACAGTTCTACATTTAACATTCCTCATATTATAAATAATGTATATGCATTTTGGTGTGAAGAGTAATTTGAAAAACAATTATTATTATTTTTAGGTAAACGGTAAATATTAGTATGGGATATTAAAAAATTGTAGACGTGGTTACAGGACAATGTCTGTCGGCTCATCTAGTATATATATATATATATATATATATATATATATATATATAATAAAATATATATAATAAAAAATGCTTATTATTTTATATTATTTTATATTTTGCAGTAATAGTAATATAACATGTATGGTAATATATATAACTGCTATATTATAAATTGCAATTAGAATATTTTGTAAAAATGTTCATGTCGGATGAAATAAAAATACCCAGGACAGGCAGAGAGGATGTCTATGTGCTTACTACCAAATAGAAATCAAATTATAAAATCAGTAATCAAAATTAAATCAGAGGAGTAAAATCATTATTTAGAAAGAATAGTTTAAATATTTGTGGGGAATCAAGCAGGCTAGACACCGAGAAAAAGCAAAAATGATTTGACATTTTTATTTATCATAAAATTTTGTAATTAATAAATTGTTAATATTTTCATCCAATGGATTTTATATTTTTATATTCATAACTTTTTCCAACATATTGTTGTACAAAATGGTCAAATTTTGGTGGAACTAGAAAAGGATTTACCAAGAAAATAATTATTGAGTAATTGATAGTAATTAATTAATTAAGTAATTAAGTAATTAATGAGTAATAATTATATCAACGCCCTGAATATGTATCAAGAGTCAAATTATTTTTTGATTTCACTATGAATAATATTTAATTCGCGACATTTGAATTCGTATCATTTCCACTTTTGCATGCCTGTACACATTTATACACAAAAAAGAATAAGGCCACCAAAATGAGTCCACCCAATGCATACATGATGATTTTACTCATAAAAGAATAATTATTGGAGGAAATTTGTTCAGAATCGATTATTCCAAAAGAATGTGCTACGATATTTTTTGTTGACACAAAATTTCCAATTTTATCTATTTCTGGCAAATTGTTGCGCATTTGATTCAAATCCAATAAGTTGGCGTCCAATTTGGGCGCACCGATTTGTTTCTGCTGTTGTTCGTGGAATATATTCAATTCAGTCAAGTTTATTGATACAGGATTTCCAATTTTATTTATTTCTGAAGAAGTGTTAGGAATTTCACTCAAATCCAATAAGTTGGCGTCCAATTTGGGCGCATTTTCAGACTGCAATGTTGCTTGAATAGTTATGAGAAGAAGAAAGTTTGAAAACCTGGAATGGTTAGGTTAAGTTCATACAAGGAAATTGATAGAAAATACTATTATATTTAAATTGGATAATCTGAAATACTATTAAATTTTTGTTGTTTTTAAATGGTTTGCGTGCAGGAAGGACACTGCTCCTCATTCTAATAACTATGCCATTTTTTCTTAGGCCTCGGATATTTTAGGACGTTCCTTTAGACCACAAAACTTGCAACTATGCAAAGTATCAATAATAAATTAGTTATGATTTACGACCTTTCGTCGAAGCTTTCTCAAAAACGGCTGAACCAATTTCAAAAATGTTAAATAAGCACTCGTGTTTATCACTTTTTCTTCACGCGTTCGTCTTTGTAATTAGTACAAAGATTTTTAACTTCCCGTAAAGTAACTTATAGTAATTTTTGCAAAACTTCACGTTTCAGAAGTTTCTGAACATTTTGGCATACCTCATAAAAATGGATGTGTGTGAGTGTACATATATGTACGGATACAATTCTTCGTCCACGTTTTCGGGCTCACGGATCAATCGATTTGGATTGTTCAAAAAACATTCGATTCCTATTGATAGGGAGATGTGGTAATTAGTTTTTGGCAAAGGCAGGTCCAGCCGTTAGGGAGATAAAGAGCAAAGAGTGCAGAAAATACAAATCAAAGTTTTGAAAGAACGGAGTGTCCGATTTGAATGATCCGAAAAACATTCAATTAGTAATGATTGGAAGAAGTGTTTTTTAGTTTTTGGCAAAGACAGGTTCAGCCGTTTCGGAGATACCGAGCAAAATGTACAAAAAATTGTAGTTTTTGAGAGAACTAAGCATCTGATTTGAATGATCTAAAAAACAATTGCTTTTAGGAATATTGAAAACTAATAATTGGAATTTTTTAATAAAAATTAAATTGATGTTCTTACCACATCTTCATGGTGTCTTGTTTACTAAAGTTCTCTTCAATAAGTTAACAATTAGGCAAAGTGTTGATATTTTTGCAATATATAGTACTTCAATCACTACCAAATATCTTTTATTTTGGAAGTATTTATACATACGTTTATCTAATCTTGAGTTGAGAAAAATGGACCACAAAAACATCTAACAAAATAATTTTTTAGAATAACAAGTGCACTTGGAGCATTTTTCCGTATGAATTTGAGATTCTTCTTCTATTAATAACCTACTCAAAGTTATCGATGAGTAGATTGTTAGATATTATGAATCAGATTTAGATTTTTTTACTTTAATAAGAAGACTAACTCCATTTTTTGGCTAGTATTTAAAACTTGTATATAAACAACAAGAGTTTGCTGTTGATAAGAAGCGGCAAAAATAATGTTAACAAGTACAGCCAATGAGCAAATCGCATCACGTACACACCTTTCATTCGAACATCAAAAAAGTAGAATCTTTTTGTGGTCCATTTTTCTCAACTCAAGATTAGATAAACAAATGTATAAATGCTACCGATATAAGAGAGTTGACAGTGATTGAAATCCATCTTTCGGGAAAACAACAATTGGTAACAAGTGTTAACTTACAAGTGTAAAAGACTTTAAGAAGGTTCAGAAGGCACCATGAAGACGTGGTAAGTATAACAATTATTTTTTTTACGAAAATTTCAATTTCAGACAAATATTCGTCAAGTTGAATTTAATAGTATTTCAATTTTCTTGTATAAATTTGATATAACTATTCCAGGTTTCTAAGTTTTCTCATCATAACTATCCAATCAACATCTGAGTCTTTAAATGGGCCCAAATCGGAAGTTACATTGTTGGATTTGAGTGAACGCCGTATTTTACCATCAGGAATGGATAAAAGTAGACTCACAGAACTCCATAAGCCTCTACCAGCTGATGTCAAACTGGAAAGGCTAAAGACACCAGGACTATTACCTTTTGAATTGGGCGACGCCAAAATGATAGAACAATATCACACCTTCATACATTACGTTGATGCCAATTCAATAAAGGATCAAATAACAAGAATAAAACAAGAATTTGATCTTTTTTTAAAAATTGTACAGGGCAAAAATCAGGAGTTTTTAACAAGAATAACTCCTCAGAAATTGCTGCTGGAGAGCATGATTGAAAATATGATAAATAAATATAATTCCATCAGGCCTCAAAAAAGGATCAAAAGGGCATTGGAATTTTTAGGGAGTTTTGTCAAGTTTGTTACCGGGAATTTGGACGCCAAAGACGGCAGACGATTTGAAGCAGCGATCAAAAATTTAGAAAACAAGCAAAATGCTTTAGGTGCAACTTTGAATAAGCAAATCTCATTGAATAAGAATCTAATTCAAGCACTTAAAGATACTATCAACACTGTTGCAAGCAATCAGAATATTTTAACAAATAAAATCAATGAACTGCGAAATAATTTACAAACACATATATCACAGCAAGAGCAGTACTCATCAGCTAAGGATATATTGGAGCAAATTTCTTATAAAATAACAATTATGACAAATTTTTTGACCGACTTAGAAACTGCTATAGACTTTTCCAGAATCAGCATCGTGCATGGCAGTATAGTGAAAGCAGAAGATTTATCATTTATGTTGGACAAGGTAAAACAGATGCATCCCGTTTTGAAAATGCCATTTGTTTTCGACGAGAACAATATTCATAATTATTATAATCTCCTGAAAGCAGCATCCTACCAAGCTGAGGATAAAATAATATTTGTTATTCAATTTCCTATAATTTATAACGATGTGTACAAGCACTACAAGTTATATGCAGTTCCTGATGAACGCAATGAAATCATCATACCACCACATTCTTATCTCACCATGGGTCCAAAAAAATACCAATATGACGATGAAGATTGCAAGAAAGTTGCTGATTTATATATATGTGACGCCAACAATCTTTTGGGCTTGCAAGAGGAATGCACCACAAACCTCATTCTTGCCAAAAACAAAGTTTCTGAGAGTTGCAAAAAATCCCACGTCAATATCACTCGCAACATAGTTCAGCAAATCAGTGAAGCACATTTTGTTTTAATAATGCCAGAACCGTCAAAAATCTATGTGGGCTGTGAAAACACATTCAGTCCAAAGACTATCAATGGGACTTATCTCCTGACACTGCCCGAGGATTGTGCAATCATATCGGATGAAATAACATACCGAAACACAAGGCATGTCATCCAAGGCCAACCTCTAGTTTTACCGCCAATCAACTTCGATCAGATCAACAATATCAGCCTACCATCAATTGGAAGTCCTGTGGTAATAAAAAATATCGACTTGACGGAGTTGAATAGGATCCACGACCAGCAGAAACAAATCGAAGCCAATTCTTTTCGTGTGGTCGATTTCTTTAATTATTTTGATACGACTGACATTATCAGTTATACATCGATAGCACTTGTTTTGGCCGGCATTGCATTTTGGATAGCAAAACGCG
>NW_020539726.1:44844065-44845175 GCF_003426905.1 Ctenocephalides felis
CAACGAAAGATTTCTCCATTTTAGACGAAACAAAAACTATAATTGTAAAATAATAAAAATTTATTCAATATTTTTGGAGTTTAGAGCAAGTGCTTACTCAGCTATTTTCATTTTTTCTCAGCCATTTTTACAACAATATCTTAAAGTTTTTTTTTCATTTTTTTTTCAAGCATTCCTATTTAATATTTATCCTACATCTTCGAGTGGATATTGCTCAAGTAATAAACTGATTACAGTTTCATCGTAAGAAAGCAAAAAAGACATCCTCGCCAATAATTTCGATTTGAATTAACAAACATTTGCACAACCCATTCCAATCGCAATTTATAATACAGTGGACATAACAGTTATTATTATTACTATTACAATTATTATTATAAATATCAATATATATTTGTGTATTAATTGCAAAATAAAGAAATAACTTTTTTTTTTAAATTGAACATTTCAGTACCAAGGTAATATTTAATGTATTCCAGAACTCAACATCAAGCCGAAACGGGGTGATAGTATTGAAGCTTTTAGGTGCTAAATAAAGCTTTCATGATTTTGTTACCATTTTTCGTTTATTGTTAATTTTTATTAATTTTGTTCATTCAAATTTTAGAACCGTAGTTGTGAATAATATTTCTAGCGCCACAAAGTGAAATAGAATACGCAAATGCCCCAAGTTTTCAGGAACTATAAATTTAAAATTTTTAGAATCGGTCGTTTTTGAAAGGCCCTCCTTTAAAAAAATGTACAAAAGTATATTTGCAAATTTCATTAAAAGGTTGCACATTTATTTAATCAAGATTTTGATATTATAAAACACTTGATAGCCATAATAAAAAAACGAAGTAAAAAAAATAAAAACCTAAATTCTTGAAAACTTGGGGGCAATTGAAGTCATTTGATAATTTAAAAATTCAAGTCCCCAACTCTCCAAATATGCACAAAGGTATAAAAATCAGTTATACTATTATTAAGTAAAACTTACAAAATTCTGTCGAAACTTTTATTCACTTAATAATATAATAAATTCATTCAACTTTCCATCAAATAAGTATCCGTCCAACATCAGAGGTTACAAACTTAAATGGAACAAATTAGAAAACAACAATCTCTCTT
>NW_020539726.1:44846175-44866210 GCF_003426905.1 Ctenocephalides felis
AAGAATGTGCTACGATATTTTTGTTGACACAAATTTCCAATTTTATCTATTTCTGGCAAATTGTTGCGCATTTGATTCAAATCCAATAAGTTGGCGTCCAATTTGGGCGCACCGATTTGTTTCTGCTGTTGTTCGTGGAATATATTCAATTCAGTCAAGTTTATTGATACAAAATTTCCAATTTTATTTATTTCTGAAGAAGTGTTTAGGAATTTCACTCAAATCCAATAAGTTGGCGTCCCATTTGGGCGCATTTTCAGACTGCAATGTTGCTTGAATAGTTATGAGAAGAAGAAAGTTTGAAAACCTGGAATGGTTAGGTTAAGTTCATACAAGGAAATTGATAGAAAATACTATTATATTTAATTGGATAATCTGAAATACTATTAAATTTTTGTTGTTTTTAAATGGTTTGCGTGCAGGAAGGACACTGCTCCTCATTCTAATAACTATGCCATTTTTTCTTAGGCCTCGGATATTTTAGGACGTTCCTTTAGACCACAAAACTTGCAACTATGCAAAGTATCAATAATAAATTAGTTATGATTTACGACCTTTCGTCGAAGCTTTCTCAAAAACGGCTGAACCAATTTCAAAAATGTTAAATAAGCACTCGTGTTTATCACTTTTTCTTCACGCGTTCGTCTTTGTAATTAGTACAAAGATTTTTAACTTCCCGTAAAGTAACTTATAGTAATTTTTGCAAAACTTCACGTTTCAGAAGTTTCTGAACATTTTGGCATACCTCATAAAAATGGATGTGTGTGAGTGTACATATATGTACGGATACAATTCTTCGTCCACGTTTTCGGGCTCACGGATCAATCGATTTGGATTGTTCAAAAAACTTCGATCCTATTGATAGGGAGATGTGTAATTAGTTTTTGGCAAAGGCAGGTCCAGCCGTTAGGGAGATAAAGAGCAAAGAGTGCAGAAAATACAAATCAAAGTTTTGAAAGAACGGAGTGTCCGATTTGAATGATCCGAAAACATTCAATTAGTAATGATTGGAAGAAGTGTTTTTTAGTTTTTGGCAAAGACAGGTTCAGCCGTTTCGGAGATACCGAGCAAAATGTACAAAAATTGTAGTTTTTGAGAGAACTAAGCATCTGATTTGAATGATCTAAAAAACAATTGCTTTGGAATATTGAAAACTAATAATTGGAATTTTTTAATAAAAATTAAATTGATGTTCTTACCACATCTTCATGGTGTCTTGTTTACTAAAGTTCTCTTCAATAAGTTAACAATTAGGCAAAGTGTTGATATTTTTGCAATATATAGTACTTCAATCACTACCAACTTTTATTTTGGAAGTATTTATACATACGTTTATCTAATCTTGAGTTGAGAAAAATGGACCACAAAAACATCTAACAAAATAATTTTTTAGAATAACAAGTGCACTTGGAGCATTTTTCCGTATGAATTTGAGATTCTTCTTCTATTAATAACCTACTCAAAGTTATCGATGAGTAGATTGTTAGATATTATGAATCAGATTTAGATTTTTTTACTTTAATAAGAAGACTAACTCTTTTTTGGCTAGTATTTAAAACTTGTATATAAACAACAAGAGTTTGCTGTTGATAAGAAGCGGCAAAAATAATGTTAACAAGTACAGCCAATGAGCAAATCGCATCACGTACACACCTTTCATTCGAACATCAAAAAAGTAGAATCTTTTTGTGGTCCATTTTTCTCAACTCAAGATTAGATAAACAAATGTATAAATGCTACCGATATAAGAGAGTTGACAGTGATTGAAATCCATCTTTCGGGAAAACAACAATTGGTAACAAGTGTTAACTTACAAGTGTAAAAACTTTAAGAAGGTTCAGAAGGCACCATGAAGACGTGGTAAGTATAACAATTATTTTTTTTACGAAAATTTCAATTTCAGACAAATATTCGTCAAGTTGAATTTAATAGTATTTCAATTTTCTTGTATAAATTTGATATAACTATTCCAGGTTTCTAAGTTTTCTCATCATAACTATCCAATCAACATCTGAGTCTTTAAATGGGCCCAAATCGGAAGTTACATTGTTGGATTTGAGTGAACGCCGTATTTTACCATCAGGAATGGATAAAAGTAGACTCACAGAACTCCATAAGCCTCTACCAGCTGATGTCAAACTGGAAAGGCTAAAGACACAGGACTATACCTTTCGAATTGGGCGACGCCAAAATGATAGAACAATATCACACCTTCATACATTACGTTGATGCCAATTCAATAAAGGATCAAATAACAAAATAAAGCAAGAATTTGATCTTTTTTTAAAAATTGTACAAGGCAAAAATCAGGAGTTTTTAACAAGAATAACTCCTCAGAAATTGATGCTGGAGAGCATGATTGAAAATATGATAAATAAATATAATTCCATCAGGCCTCAAAAAAGGATCAAAAGGGCATTGGAATTTTTAGGGAGTTTTGTCAAGTTTGTTACAGGGAATTTGGACGCCAAAGACGGCAGACGATTTGAAGCAGCGATCAAAAATTTAGAAAGCAACCAAAATGCTTTAGGTGCATCTTTGAATAAGCAAATCTCATTGAATAAGGATCTAATTCAAGCACTTAAAGATACCATCAACACTGTTGCAAGCAATCAGAATATTTTAACAAATAAGATCAATGAACTGCGAAATAATTTACAAACACATATATCACAGCAAGAGCAGTACTCATCAGCTAAAGACATAATGGAGCAAATATCTTATAAAATAACAATTTTGACAAATTTTCTGACCGACTTAGAAACTGCTATAGACTTTTCCAGAATCAGCATCGTGCATGGCAGTATAGTGAAAGCAGAAGATTTATCATTTATGTTGGACAAGGTAAAACAGATGCATCCCATTTTGAAAATGCCATTTGTTTTCGACGAGAACAATATTCATAATTATTATAATCTCCTGAAAGCAGCATCCTACCAAGCTGAGGATAAAATAATATTTGTTATCCAATTTCCTATAATTTATAACGATGTGTACAAGCACTACAAATTATATCAGTTCCTGATGAACGCAATGAAATCATCATACCACCACATCCTTATCTCACCATGGGTCCAAAAAAATACCAATATGACGATGAAGATTGCAAGAAAGTTGCTGATTTATATATATGTGACGCCAACAATCTTCTGGGCTTGCAAGAGGAATGCACCACAAACCTGATTCTTGCCAAAGACAAAGTTTCTGAGGGTTGTAAAAAATCCCACGTCAATATAACTCGCAACATAGTTCAACAAATCAGTGAAGCACATTTTGTTTTAATAATGCCAGAACCGTCAAAAATCTATGTGGGCTGTGAAAACACATTCAGTCCAAAGACTATCAATGGGACTTATCTCCTGACACTGCCCGAGGATTGTGCAATCATATCGGATGAAATAACATACCGAAACACAAGGCATGTCATCCAAGGCCAACCTCTAGTTTTACCGCCAATCAACTTCGATCAGATCAACATTATCAGCCTACCATCAATCGGAAGTCCTGTGGTAATAAAAAATATCGACTTGACGGAGTTGAATAGGATCCACGACCAGCAGAAACAAATCGAAGCCAATTCTTTTCGTGTGGTCGATTTCGTCAATGATTTTAATACGACTGACATTATCAGTTATACATCGATAGCACTTGTTTTGGCCGGCATTGCCTTTTGGATAGCAAAACGTGCACGGGCATGTCATACAAAAAAGCGAAAATATGTCGCGGTGGAATTAAATGACTTACGTCGGTCGTAAATATAAATAAAAAACTAGTGGAATGTATGGCATTGTGCCTTAAGGCAAATTGCTGGAACTTCCCGTAGCGTAACGAAATGTTCGAGGAATACTGAATGTTTTCAAATAGATTATTATTAATATTGTAACATTGTCTAATATTTATAAGAAATATAAACTGAATTGCAGAGTTGAAATTATTTGTTTAAAGTATATTAGAACTATAGTCAAATTAAAAATAAAATCTGAATTATTTTCGATATACAAAAAAATTTTTTTTCAAAAAAAAAAAGTGAAACAATTTTTTTTTTTCCAAAATCAATTATTTGTTAAGACATGCAGAAAGTTCTTTGAATCATTTAATTCGGACGCCTAGTTCTCTCAAAACTACCATTTTTACAATATTTAGCTCCGTCTCTAAATCTCGAAATGGCGCTCTGTACTCTGGCCAAAAACTAAAACTAAAACACTTCTCCCATCATTACTAATTGAATGTTATTTAGATCATTCAAATCGGATGCTCCGTTCTCTCAAAAACTCGATTTGTATTTTCTGCACTCTTTGCCCTTTATCTTCCTAACTGCTAGACCTGCCTTTGCCAAAAACTAATCAGCACATCTCCCTATCAATAGGAATCGAATATTTTTTGAACCATTCAAATCGGCTGATCCGTGCGCCCGAAAACGTGACTGGAAATTTGTATCCATACATACATGCACACACACATCCATTTTTTCTGAGGTATGCCAAAATGTTCAGAAACCTTTAAAACGTCGAGAAATGTAAAAATTTTCAATTTCGATTTTTGGACGATTACAATAACTTACCCTACGGGAAGTTAAATATCAGTCTCTTGCAATAAAGTAATTAATAAATTGTGATTGAAATTATTTGTACAGATTTATAACCTGGGACGCAGAGCGAGGACGTTCATTATTAATCTTTCATAGTAATGCAAACTTTAATTTTTATAACCACTTTTCACAAGCCTCTAATATTTTACGGTCGTCAGGACACCAAATCTTTCATCATAAAATTTCCAGACGAGAAACGAAAGGTTTCTCCTTATTTTGTGTACAATTTCTTTATAGAATTGACTCAATAATTATTTTTATAGTTTAGAGCACATATTATTATAACTATCATTACGTAATTGTTGATATATACGTATGTTTATTTGCAAAATATAAAAAATATATAAATAAATGCAGCATTTTAATTGAAGATTCCAATGGATTATCATGTTATAATATTAAGTTCTAATGTGGAAAACTTTCAGACTTCGACAACAAAGTAGAAATACTACGTTTCTATGTTAAAACTATTGGGGCGCATGGCATCGTGCCTTAAGGTAAATTGCTGGAACTTCCCGTACCAAAAATTATTTTTTAAAAGATTAACATTTTTAAAAAAAATTTACTCTGAAAAAATTAGATTTTTTAAAAAAAAAATTTTTGGTACAGGAAGTTCCTTAAAGCATGATGCGATGCGCCCCACTAGTTTATATAATAGTTGTATACGACCGACATCGGTTTTAGTTGTGCCCAAAATGCTTTCAAAGAACATTTACCTTTCTAAAAAAATCTAGATTTTTTTTTTCTCTTTTATACTTATATAAATAAAATCAATTTATAATTTATCATGTGTTATTTCGTACTAATTTTGAGGTTCTCTCTCGCCGCGTTATAAGAGGGTTGACTGCAATAGATTTTAACAACCTCAATAAAACTTATTTTAATAGTATCAAGATACTGATTGTGAGTCATTTGGAAAATGTGAATATTTATCTTGCAATATTTATAAACAAAGGCTATCAAATTTAAAGATACAAAAAATGATACAATGATATTGTATCATACAATATTATTATATCTATGATTTATAATTATCTGTAAATTTAATCGCCATTATTTATAAATATTGCAAGATAAATATTTACTATCCCATTATCAATTCCAAATAAATTACAATCAGAATCTTGATATTTTTTTTAAAATCATGACTTATTTCCTTTTCTGGGAATATGAACTAAATTTATATCTGTATCTGTTTATTATCGTAAATTATTAGTAAATAAAAACCAACAAAACGATATGTTCCAGATATAACAATTTCATGACCTTAGGGTCGAATATTTTCTTTATTTGTTATTATTTGAACGGCAATCAGAACTTAAGGGTCTATAAGTACATACTATCAAAACTAGTGTGTATGGCATCGTGCCTTAAGGCAAACTGCAGGAACTTCCCGTACCGTAACGAAATGTTAAAGGAATACTGAATGTTTTCAAATAGATTATTATAAATACTGTAACATTGTATAATATTTATTTATAAGAATTATATAAACTGATTTGCAAAGTTAAAATTATTTGTTTAAAGTATAAAAGTGAGCTTTAGAACTTTAGCCAGAATTCAAATTGAAATATGAATAATTTTCGGTATACAAAAAAATATTTTGAAAAAAAAAATGAACAAAAATTTGCCTAATTTACACAAAATTGAAAAAGTGCTCCCGTATAGTCACAGTCTAAACGCATTTGCAAACAATTTTGTGCGACATTTTCACTTATACTGTGCTTAGTTTGGCGGTATTTTCACATTTATCAATAGTTTTCACAAAATTGGAAAAGTGCTCCAGTACATAAACAGTCTAAACGCACTTGGATAAACATTTGTACCAGAGCGGCGCTTAGAATGTGCTTAGCCAGGGTCATTTTTTTAATTTTTAATCCAGAATTGCAAAAATATTTTATGGAAATTAAAAAAAATGTAATAATTTTTCATCCTCAAAATCAATTGTTTTGTCAATACAAGCAGAAAGTTTTTTAGATCATTCAAATCGGACGCTTAGTTCACTCATAGACTGCCATTTTTTGCACATTTAGCTCTGTATCTTCAAAATAGCTGGACCTGCTTTTGCTAAAAACCAATCACCTCTTCTCACAATCATTACAAGTTGAATATTTTTTAGATCATTCAAATCCGATGCTCCGTTCTCTCAAAATCTCGATTTGTATTTTCTGCACTTTTTGCTCCTTATCTCCGTAACGGCTGGACCTGCCTTTGCCAAAAACTAATCAGCACATCTCCCTATCAATAGGAATCGAATGTTTTTTGAACCATTCAAATCGGTTGATCCGTGCACTCGAAAACGTGGATGAAATAATGCAGATATACAAAACATACACATCCATTCTTTCTGAGGTATGCCAAAATGTTCAGAAACCTCTAAAACGTGAGGATATGCATATACTTTTATTTTCGATTTTCAGCCCATTACTATAACTACCCTGCGGGAAAAAAATTATTAATTACGAATGTTCAAAATCGATAAAGAATTTTTGGAATGTTGGCAAAAAGCTAAATTTTGGTTCACATATATATTATCCAATTTTGGTTTCCTTGAAGAATTGGCCCCATCAAGTTCACCTGAGAAATCTTTAAGACATACATTAAATATTTATAATATCATGACAATGTGAAATTTCTCGCAAAAGGTAACATTTTGTCAAACAAGAAGTTTATTAAAAGATTTGTTCTAAATAATTTTTGTTTTTGAACAAAATCGTCCAAAAGTGTAACTTTCAAGCCCTTAATTGCTTCTCCAAAAAATTTAGCGTTCTTCTCGCTTAGATTTGCAAAACAAGATAAGATAAAAAAATGTATAAATGCAACTGGCACAAGATAATTACGCATCTTTAATTGAAGTTTAATCTCTCATAAAGAACATCATTGTAAATTTTAAAAACAAAGTGTTAACTTAAAAGTTCTAAAAGTACATCCGACAATCAGGCAGAATCAACTGAGTGGACACCATGAGGACGTGGTAAGATTTTTCATATATTTTTTAATACGTGTGAAAAAAAAAATTGCGACAATGTTTGTTTCTGGTTTTTAGTAATTACGAATTTTTCACATTAAACTTCCCAAGCAACTATCCGAATAGATCTTGTCACTGTCAGCTTTAGTGAAATGGTTTTTAATTTTTATTCAACTCATATTGTTTCTATAAGACAAAGTTTCTATGTTATTGTCTTAAGATTATTTACTAACGTTTTTTACTTTTTTAATATTTACTACAAAAGCTGCATTAATAGTAGTTTCAATTGTTGGACAAGGTACAACATTTGCATATAATATGCATGCAATATTTTCAGACGATATGAAACATTTGAAGACGATTTACAATATTTCACACAAATTGCAACATTTTCAGATTGCAACATTTTCATCAATTTACAGCAACTTCAAACAATTTACAATAATTTCAGACTATCTACATCATTTTCAGACAATATACAACATTTTCATGAAGTCATTCATAGCAGTTTCAGACAATCTACAATAATTTCAGACCATCTAAAACAATTTCAGACAGTATACATTTTCATCAATTTCAGACAAATTGCAACATTTTCAGACAATCTACAACATTTTCATCAAATTCCAACAATTTCAGACAATCTGCAACATATTCATTCATTTTCAACTATTTCAGAAAATCTAGAACGATTTCAGACAATTTTAGACAATTTGGAACATTTTCAGACAATCTACATTGTAGATTCTACAAAATATTCATCAATTTCCAACAATTTCAGACAATTTGCAACATTTCAGACAATCTACAACATTTTCATCAATTTCCAGCAATTTCAGACAATCTACAACAATTTCAGACAATTTGCAACATTTTCAGACAATCTACAACAATTTCAGGCAAATTACAGCATTTTCATCAATCTACAGCAGTTCAAGACAATCTACAATATTTTCAGGCAAATTGCAACAATTTCATGCAAATTGCAACATTTTCAGACAATATACAACATTTTCATCAATTTATAGCAGTTTCAGACAATCTACAACATTTTCAGACAGCCTACAATATTTTCAATCAATACACAGTTTGCTTTTTCGGAAAATATACAATATTTGGAGACAGTGTGACATCATTTTCAGATAATCGAGAACATTTTTAGACAATTTAGAACTTTTTTTATTTTTTGTAATATTTCTTGTAAGCGTAAGTGTAGATCCATAAATTTTCAACCTATACTCAATCTTAACTTGTCTGTAGAGTTCCTTAGAAATTTAAATAATTTTTGCAACCAGATCTGTTTTTTTTAAGACTTCAGTAGTAGAGTTGCTAATTGTAGATATTAACTATCCCTCAACAACTTTCCGCTAATCGCTTTTTGAATTTTGATTTTTTCTGGTAAGATTTCAGATGTTGATTTATCCATTCCAGGTATCTAGGTTTTCTTATCCTAATACTCCAAAAAGTATCGCAATCTCAACATGTGCTGGAATCCGACAGACATACACTGTTGCATTTAAGTGGTCGCCGTATACTACCATCAGGTTTGGATAAAACTAAACTCAAAGAAGTCCATCACACGAATCTATCATCTGATGTAAAATTGGAGGAGCTGAAAACACCAGGAATTTTGCCCTTTCAATTGGGCGACGCCAAAATGATAGAGCAATATCACACTTTCATACATTACGTTGATGTCAATATAATAAAGGATCAAATAACTGAAATAAAACAAGAATTTGACCACTTTTTCAAAATTATACAAGAAAAATATCAAGAGCTTTTGAAGAGATTAAGTCCTCAGAAATGGCTGCTAGAGAATATGATTCAAAATATGATAAATAAATATAATTCCATCAGGCCTCAAAGAAGAATCAAAAGAGCTTTGGAATTTTTAGGATCAATTAACAAGTGGTTCACAGGAAGTTTGGACGCCGATGACGGCAGGCGATTTGAAGCAGCGATCAAAAATTTAGAAAGCAACCAAAATGCTTTAGGTGCAATTTTGAATCAGCAAATATCCTTGAATACCAATCTAATTCAATCACTTAAAGATATTATCAACAAAGTTTCTAATAATCAGGCAATTTTAAAAAATAAAATCAATGAATTACAAAATAATTTACGAACACATATATCAAATCAAGAGCAATATTCATCAGCTAAGGATATATTGGAGCAAATTTCTTATAAAATAACAATCGTGACAAACATTTTGACCGACCTAGAAACAGCTATAGACTTGTCCAGAATCAGCATCGTTCATGGAAGTATGGTAAAAGCAGAAGATTTATCATCTATGTTAGAAGAGGTAAAAAAAATACATCCCATTTTGAAAATGCCATTTGTTTTCGACGATAATAATATTCATAATTATTATAATCTCTTAAAAGCTGCATCTTATCAGTCTGATGATAAGATAATATTTGTGACTGAATTCCCTATAATATATAGCGATGTCTACAGGCATTACAAATTATATCCAGTTCCTGATGCAAACAATGAAATCATCATACCACCACATTCCTATCTGACCATCGGCCCAAAAAGATATCAATATGATGATGAAGATTGCAAGAAAGTTGCAGATTTATATATGTGCGACGCCAAAATTTGTTGGGCTTGCAGGAAGAATGCACACAAATCTGATTCTTCACAAAGACGAAATCTCTGAACATTGCACAAAATCCCACGTTAATGTATCTCGTAACATATTTGAGCAAATCAGTGAAGCACATTTCATATTAATACTGCCCGAACCGACAAAGTTCTACGTGGGATGTGAAAATGAATACATTTCAAAAACACTCAAAGGAACATTTCTTCTGACACTTCCTGAGCACTGTGGAATCATATCTGACGAAGTAACATACCAAAACACAAAGGATGTAATCCATGGAAAACCTCTAGTTCTTCCACCAATTAACTTCGATCAGATCAACAATATCAGCCTACCATCAATTGGAAGTCCAGTAGAAATCCAAAAATATCGACTTGACAGAGTTGAATAGGCTCCACGATCAGCAGAAGCAAATCGAAGCACATTCTTTTCATGTGGTCGATTTTAACCAGAGTCCTACCAACTATTTTAATACGAGGGATATAATCATGTATGCAATGGGCGCACTCATTTTGGCAATCATTATCTTTCTGATGGTAAAATGCGTACAGTCATGTTATATGAAAAAAGAAAATTTGACGAGGTTGGAAAAGGCCGAACTGGAAGAACTAAGTACTATTCTATCCAAAGTTCATGAAGAAAAAAAAGAATGAAAAAATTTGTGCGATTATATATACACGCATATATGCATATTATCAATTTTTATACATATAGCAATATTTATATCTAACAAAACTATAATCTATTATTTAATTGTAAAAATATTTTCGAAATATATCATTTATATTGATCGAATGTTTCATATAGGATATATAAAAATGGAGCGCTCTTTCAAATGTCCGAGTAAAACTCGAAAACGGCTGAATCGATTTGGCCAGTCTTAGTCTTGAAAAATTCGTGCCAATCCAGAGAAAGTCCAAAAGGTGAGAAATTATTTCAAATCCGCGTAGAAACTTTACATTTTTAATTTGAAAATTTTTGTAGAAGCGTAATTTAAATAAAACAATGGACGGTGGCTAACACGTGAAATGTCAAACGATTTTGACAGATGATGTACAATTACATTTAATAGGATGTTTTACGTGAATATTATTTAATTATGATTAAATTGTGGTAAGTAGTTTTGTTTGTAGTTTTATTTATATATAAAAACGTTAGTAAACGGGCCGCAAGTGTTACTAGAAACTAAATATCAACTTTTTTGAAATGTTAATATGAAAATGCATTTTTTGGCATATTTTTCTCAAACACGGTGCTCTGATAGATCTCATTTGTATAATTATATACTCATTAGTACTTATAAAACATTTTCAAGGTTATATTATTTTTTATTTAAGTTATTTCAATTCAAAACCTAAATTTGGTATCGATCAAAGCGACATTTTGCCGAATAACATTTTCCCAGTTATAATTTCCCAGAATTTATCGAAGAATAGATAGTAATATATGAAGGTCAGGGGTTAAAAAGGTCCACCAGCGATGTGTCAAAAACCATTAATGTTAAGCATCGTTCAACAAGGAATTGAAAAGTAGAGGGAAAAAGATGTATAAGCAGCTATAACCTTGATTCTTATGACTTTGCTATGTGGAGATAAACTGCAATCTTTAAAAATTCATAATAAAAGTATTTTCTTCCGTTGGCAGTTTTTTAGCATTAGTTAAAAGTGTAATTATTTTGTAAAATACCCATAAAATTAAAATAAGACATTCAACCTGTTTGCCACCTGGCCGTTCCAAGTTAGGGTAAATGGGGTAAAAAGGTCTAGATAACAAATTTTTGAAAGACAGCAAAAATAAGCACATTTCTACAATGATGAAGTAACTGGCAGTTTTACTGAACGTAGTCAGATAATTATTCGTTTGAAATGTGTTATTTGTGATATGATTGGTTTGCCTTTCACAATATAGTTTATATATGCTCAAAGTCAAATTGGACTCTACTTTATATTTTTTATTAAATTTACTTCAATTCATCGAATGTTACTTGAAACTTTTCAAAAAGCAGGTCAAAGCAGATATATCTAATTCATTTTCTATCTCTCCTCGCAGAAATTTGAAAGTTTTGTATTAGCTCAGTAGTATTATTTACAATTATACACAAAATCTAGAATCCAAAAAGAATCTGAAAAACTTGAAACGTAATCAATAAGTCGAAAGACCAAAAATGACTTGGATTGGATTATACCATGTTTTCTATAGAAAGTGTATAAAACTTCCAGTTTGATTGTATTGATAAAATATAGACAAACTAATGGGGTTTATAGCATTCAAACAATACATCCCTATACACTTAAAGTATTAATATTTTTGATTCTCTAGAAATTGTTTAGAATATACCTTACTTAGCAAAACAACGTTTGCCGGGTCAGCTAGTACATATATAAATGTTATAGAAAAATAGTTATAAGTGGCAGTTTGTCTTATGGCAAGTTGCATGAACAAGTATTTAGGTAAAATGTTTAACTGTTTATTTCGAAAATAACATTTTTGCTTTCACTAAAAAATAATCAATGCTATATCCTTCTAATATCAGGCTTATATCATTAATTGTATAAATTGATTTAATTTGTTTAAATTCATACATTCATACATTTCATCCAGCGGCAAAATTCTAAACTTTGTGTGAATATTTAAAATTTAACCGCTTATCATAGGCCTATAATAGTTTAGACTACGAAATCTATCGTCATACAAAGTTCCATTAAAATCGGCAAAAAAAAATTCAACATTTAATTAGGAAGAAACGATCTTTACCACAAACTAATCAACCAGATTCCCAATCAATATCTTACAGCTTTTGAATTTTAAAAATTGATTCAAGGTTGTAAGCTAAAACGTGGACAGAAATTTCACTTCTGCTAATAACAAGAAAACGTCTCCGATTATTGTTGCTCAAAATTAATAAAATCTTAGCCTTATCGAGTTGCATTGAATGGGGATTAAATTTTTGAAATCAATTCAGCCGTTTTTGAAAAAACATCGAAGAAAAATAAAAAATCGGCTCACATTCTGATTCTCACACACACACACTTTTCCCAAATTTGGTCTCATTCAGTTCAGAATGAATCAATATAAAATTCTTCTTCAAAAAGTCATTACATGCATTCGAATCTATTTTCTGTCTTCGAATACTCTTTTTGACTTCAATTATTATATTAAATTAATATCAAGTTGCAGTAAAGTTTTTAATGTCAGAAATTATAAGATTTGTGTATATCATACAGGAGCAAAATAAGGAAATTGCTGTGTTATATATAAAATCAATACTTTGACTATATACGTGGTCTGTTCAAAAAGTACCCGGAATTACTAATAATTAAATTTCGCGGGTCTGGAGTGTCTGATTGTCAAAATTTTTTTTTTATTGTGTTGGTATACATGCCCCTAAAGTATGATGAAATTTTCAGCTATATTCACTGTTTACTTTGTCTGTGGTAGTCGCTAAGGTTCGACGTGTTTTTCTGAGCTCGGCGATTTTTACAATGGAAGAATTGAAAAGTCAAAGAATTGTATTAAGATTGCGTAAAAATGAAATAAAAGTGTTGCAAAGTGCAAAAATTCACCAGATATGGCTCCGTGTGACTTTTTCTATTCCCAAAGTTGAAGAGACCCATTAAAGGACGGCGGTTTCCTCGATTGAAGAAAATTCGCTGAGAGTGCTCAAGGACATATCAAAAAGTGAATATCAAGGGTGCTTCGAAAATTGGAAAAAACGCTGGCATAAGTGTATTATATCTGGGGGGGACTACTTTGAAGGGGACCACATTAATGTAGACGAATAAATAAATATTTTATATTTATATACGAAAATTCCGGGTACTTTTTGAACAGACATTTGATCAGTATCATCAGTTATCCTATTATTACAGTAAAACTCAGAAAATTCTGTCCAAACTTTTATTCACTTAATAATATAATAAATTCATTCAACTTTCCATCAAATAAGTATCCGTCCAACAACAGACGTCACAAACTTAAATGGAACAAATTAGAAAACAACAATCTCTCTCTTAAAAAATAGGAACCGATAGCCAAAAAAAAAACTTGGAAAATGAAAATTCCATCATCATTGGATTTATAATCATTTGACAGAAACTTCGTATAAAAATATACACTTATTTACACGTAAAAATATACATATATAATTATAATTGACATTTATATATGTATATTGTAATATAATACTTGACTAATATAAATGGTAATTTCATTAAATATTTTTGAACTTATAATTAATAAGACATTGAATTCGTACATATACATACATATATATACATATATATAAATATGCATACATACATATATATATATATATATACATAAAATTATATATGTATATATATATATATATATATATATACATATATAAATACATACATATACATATATATGCATACATATATATATATACATATACATATATAATTTTATGTGTGTGTGTGTGTGTGTGTGTATATAAATACATACATATATATATATATATATATATATATATATATATATATATATATATTATATATATATATACTGGTGAAAATTGACTGTTGCTTAAAATTTTGCAAAATTGTTGAAAAAACTAAGTTCAATGGCTTTTTAAGAATAATACACAAAATATAATATTTTGTGAAAGGACAATATATATTTAAAATATTTATACATCTTAGATTTTGCAAAAAAATATAACTTTTGTAGCAAACTTGATTTTAGAAATTTGTAAGTCCTTTCTAGTCGAGCTATGAAATTTATTTTTTGCATTATGTATTTAAAAGAATAAATCTTAATAAAAATAATAAAGTACAAAGCTAAATCATTGATTTCCAAGCTGCGGAACGAGAGTTTAGTTATTTTTGAATACAAAACAAAAAAAAGTCAAATTGATATAAAAAAAAAAATAAAAATAAAATAAAATAAAATAATATATCAGTCAGTTTTTACTTAATATCGTATTTTGTAGCCCACTAATTAAATTATAAGTTGTATTCAGAATTTAAGAAATTAGGATCAAAAAGGTTGAAAACCACTGGAGTTAGTAAAACAAAAATATTATAATTGAAAAAAATTATGTTTCCAATTCTAGTCGATGTAGAAAGTTATTATTTTTAATTCCGAAGTAAAAGGAACAAATTCTTATAAAAATAATCAAGTATGATATTAAATCATTGGTATCCAAACTATTAGGAATGGAATATTCAAATACAAAACCTAAAAGTCAAATTAGTGTTAAGAAGTATAAATAATGGCAAATAATAGTTTATAAAATTAAATTTAATTTAAAAAAAAAACAAAATAAACATCAAAAGAAAAAAAAAAAAAAAAAAAAGAAAGAAAGGGTCCTGGTACAAAAACGTTGAATGGATATCACTGTATTAAATAATATTTAAAAAAAAAAAAAAAAAATATGAAGTTATATGTCAAATTGTAAGAAGTTTTAATAAAGTCATTAAATATGAAAATTTTGCAAAAATATTAGGTTGTCAAATATCTCCCTTCCGCTTTTTTGCTCTTGGTTTATAATACAAAAAGGCGGAAGGGAGATATTTGACAATCTAATAATAAAACATGAAGTATCAAACTCGTACATTTTAAAAAAATTATTCCTTACTACAATGTATAATTTTCATGTTATAAATTCTTTAAAACGAATATAGTAACGAGAATAGCTCAGTCAGTATCGAGCCTGACTCTTGCCAGGGGTACTCGGTTCGAGTCCTGGCACTGACGTAGAATTGACTATAATTCGAATTGTTGATGCGAGATAGAATAAAATTCGATGCCAAAGTTCGCCAATAAAAAAAAAACGAATATACAAACTCAAAAAATATTTTAAACTGCATTTTCAATATTTTTTAATATTTATCTCTTTAACTACAAAATATAATGTTGTAATTCTTTAAAACGAGCTTACAAACTAAAATAGATTTTGTATTTGACACTGCATTTTGTATTCAAAAATACTATTAAATATAAAAAAAAAATTACAACAGCCTCTTATATAAAACTGTGTAATTTTTAGCAAAATCTGATGCAAAACAATTTAAATACACCTCCTTTTAACTATGACACATTTTGTAAACTAAACTAATAAATTTAATTTATCACTGAAGTTATTTAAATCTATTATATATATAAGACCTGAAACATTTTGTTGCAAATCTTATAAAACTAAAAAAAAAGATCTATAATCATTTAAAAATTAATCACAATAATATTTCATATTTTTTCCATAACAAACAATAATTCAACCACTTTAATTCAAAATCTAAATGATATTAAAAATATATAATGTTTGTGTATAAATTATTGTTTGTTATTAAATCAACTGGGGATCATTTCATCGAGATCCATACATTTCATATATTAAGTTTATATATATAGTTATTAGAATAAAAATTAACAACAAATACAAATTAAATTTAGTTTTGTAATAATAAATGCAAATGCCGAAATATAAAAATCTATGTCACCACCATGTTGTTAATTTTTATCCTAATTCAGGATTTGGTTAAAGTCGGTTCTTTGAAAATCACAGAACTGTCAATCGAGATGAAAAATTGGTCTTGGATTATCTTTCACCTGAAATAAAAATAGTAACTAAAACAATTGTTTAGTTGTTGAAGTATTTAGTATGATATGATGATGATGAATGTGAATGTGAATGTGTGAACACTTACTATGAATAAAAGCTGCAATGAAAATTAGAACTCCATCCTTTTGTATATCACTTTTTGAACAAAATTTGTGAAAAATTTATTATTATACTTATTACCAGTATCTCACTGTTACTGGTAATAAATATATTTATCATCTTGATCTTGAAAAAATTTTATGGGCTCATTCAAAACGCATTTTGAAACAATTTAAAGATAAATAGTTCTCGAAACGGAAAAAATGTAACTTGGCTCTTGTATAAAAAAAAACTGTTCTCCATCGTCTTCATAAGTAAATTTGTAAAATGTTTTGTGAAAAAACAATTGAACAAATTTCAATAAAATAAGTGTAATCAATAATAATATTTATTTAATCATTTGTTTTTAAATAAATAAAATATTTGCAATAATAAGACCAATTAATCAAATAAAGTATATTTGCTCTTTGCAAATAAAATTGTTATGTATTTTTGTTTAATAAATAAACTGTGACAAAACAAGAAATAAATATTAGAATAAAGAAAATATAAAATATGAATGAACAATTAAAAAGCAATAATAATAGAAATATATATATAATATATATATATATATATATATATACATATATAAAATAATAAATTTATAAAAAAAATTAGTAGAAAAATGACTACAATGTCGAGCAAACTAAAATTGTTAAAAATACATATTTACAAAACAATAGTATAAAAGGGAATCTACTGACGAGGTAACTAAAATGGTTAAAAATGTTCTTAAAAAAAAAATTCTAATAAAAAAGAAACTGTATTGACAAACAAGTTAAAGTCATCTAAATTAAAAAAATATTTGTTAATATATTTTGCATAAAAAATAGAACTCTACTAATGAGCAAAACAAAATTGGGCTTCGACAATAATATTTATAAAAAAAAAACTATTAGAAAAGAAACTCTACTGGCGAGCTAACTAAACTTATTAAAAATATTTATAATAAAAAATCTAATAGATAAGGGATCTTAAAGACTTAAAAATTGTTAATATTAACAAAATTAAATCTAATAAGAAAGGAACTTTACTGAGAATCAAATAAAAATTGTTAAAAATATTTATAAAAAAAAATGTTGATAGGAAAGGGACTCTACTGACGAGAAAACTAAAACTCTTGAAAACTTTAATAAAAAAAGGACTTCTGACGAATTAATACTTACAAAAAAAAGTATAATATAGGAACTCAACTGACAAGCAAATTATAATTATTAAATATGAATACATAAAATCTAACAGGAAAAAGACTACTGACAAACAAATAAGGCTCTCTAAAGTACTCTAAGTGAAATATTTGTTACTTAAATCTACTGACAAATTAAAATCTTTGAAAATATTAATAACAAAAATTCTAGTGAAAAAAGGACGAGCTAACTAAAAGTGTTAAAAATATTCATAAAAAAAATTTAATAGAAAAGAGATTCCACTGACGAGCTAATTAAAATTGAATCTATTAAAAAAGAGTAAAAAAGGTACTCTACCAATGCATAAATTAATATTGTAATAAAATATTAATGAAGAAAATGAATGAATGCTAAAACAGATTTTAAAATCAAAATATTATAAAAAAGGGATTCACTGACGAGCAAATTATAAGTGATAAAAATATTCATGAAAAAGGGACTTTACTAACTAATAAGTTGCTCTAAAGTGAAATTACTTACATAATTATATATTTCGCTTAAAAAAAAAAACTATTGATAAGCAAATCAAACTAGAGAAAGCTTTGAGAAACATATTTGTAAAACAATTAAGAAGAAAGGGACTTTACTTACAAGCAAATTAAAACTCACACAAAGTATCATAAAAATAAACTAATGAAAAAGGGGCTCTACCCACGAGCTAACTAGAACTATGTTGAAAATAGTCATAAAAAAATTCTAATAGAAAAGAGATTCCACTGACGAGGTAATCAAAATTTGTTAAAAATATTTATTGAAGAAATTCGGATAGAAAAGGGACTCTACTGTCGAACAAGTTGAAGTGAAATATTTGTTACTTAAATAATATATTTTGCTTATAAAGAGAATTACTGATGAGCAAATACCACTAGAGAAAGCTTCGAGAAACATTTGTAAAACAATTGAGAAGAAAGGGACTCTACTGACGAGCAAATTAAAACTTACTCTAAAGTGTCATTCAAATAAAATACTAATAAGTAGGGAATGCAATACCGGTATACCGGTTTACCGAATTACCGGTAAACCGACCGATTTTTCGGCGGTATTTTTACCGGTATTTATTCCAAAAATACCGGTATTTTCGGTAATTTTACATAAGCGCTATTTGATACATAATACCCTAATGTTTAAATTTCTCGGAACAAATTTATCTTTAAATTCCATAATCGCATAAATGGCTATGTCTTCAAGTGATTCTATAGGATAAACAAATATCAAATATTATCTCAACACGTCATTAAACTGAATATTTATTGCTTTACTAAGGGCTTCATATCGTGTTACAATAAATAGAATAGGACTGATAGATAATTCTGTTTGTTTCATCTTTTGTAAAAATGTAACGATTTTTTAAGTTAATTTTTTTCTAACTTTATACATAATAATTATGATAATTACTAAATATTTTTGCTTCTTATTACAATTATAAAATATTATTTTTCGACAACGTTTTGAAGTTTGAAAATACTATAGAAGCATCACATTATTTTAAATAACAATACTCAACAATTATAGTAACTTATTATTTATCTCGATAAAGAATCCGATCTTAAATTAGTGTAGAATTTTTTTTTTAAATATTGGAGATTATGCTAATTTAACACATCGGATACAGACAATACAGTTTATTATATTAATGCAATATGATCTTTTATGAGTTTTTGGTCTTTCTTACTAATAAGTTTGTTTTTGGTGAAAACTACTCAATATACTTGGATAGTGATAATGAATTGATTAAATTGCATATACTTTTGTTAAATTATTATTTAAAAAAATAAATTTATTGTTTTATTTTATTGTTTAGTTGAATATAGTTGTAGTTGTATATACATTTTTTTATATTTGTGCTAGTAACTTTCAATTTTGTTTACGTTTGTTTAAGATAATAAAAATACCGGTAATTTACCGGTATTCCGGTTTTAAAATGAAAAATTACCGAAATACCGGTGTTGAAATTTTCTATCGAATATTGCATTCTCTATTAATAAGAAAAGGGTTCTGCTGACGA
>NW_020539726.1:44867210-44884805 GCF_003426905.1 Ctenocephalides felis
TAAAACATTCTCAAATCTGGGACTTGATGATTATTTGACTTCAATGAAAAACTTAGGCAATGATAAAGCTGCAGTAATAATAAAACTTGATACAAGTTTACTGGATTGTTCTGGTAGAGATAAGAGTTTGTCTTTGCAAGATAAACAGAGGTAAGATAAACGATTATTGATCAATTATTTATGTCCAAAATCATTATAGTTTTATTACTGCAACGAGTCTAATTTAGTAACTACATAAATTAAAATTGTTGAAGTGAAACTTCTAATGTGATAATGTTGCATTAAACACTCTTGATGAGGAGAATAGGGCTCTTGACAAAAGCTGAAATAATTTATTATTATTCATTATGGCTTGCTTATGAATAAATAAAAATAAATAAATAAATAGAAAGATATAAAATGTGAATTGTCTCGACAATGATCTAGGTTGTCTATAATATTGTAAATTGTTTGAAAGCGTTGTGAATTGTGAGACAATGATAGTAGTAATAATCTGAAAATGTTGCAAATTGTCTGAATATATTGTAGATTGTCTGGGAATGTTGTAATTGGTCTGAATATTGTAATTGGACTGAAAATGTTGTAAGTTGTTTGAAAATGTTGTAAATTGTCTGAAAATGTTGCAAAATGTCTGAAAATATTGTAAATTGTCTGAAAATGTTGTAAATTATCTGAAAATGTTTGTAACTTGCTTGAAAATGTAGTTTTTGATCTGAAAATGTTGCAAATTGTCTAAAAATTTTGTAATTAGTCTGAAAGTGTTGTAACTTGTCTGAAAATGTTGTAAAATGGTTGAAAATGTTGTACAATGTCTGAAAATGTTGTAAATGGTCTGAAAAATGTGTAACTGGTCTGAAAATGTTGTAAATTGTCTGAAAATGTTGTAAATTGTCTGAAAATGTTGTAAATGTCTGAAAATGGTGTAAATTGTCTGAAAATGTTGCAACTGGTCTGAAAATGTTGTAAATGGTCTGAAAATGTTGTAAATTGTCTAAAAATGTTGTTGAATTGTCTAACAATGTTGTAACTTGTCTGAAAATGTTGTTGTAACTGGTCTGAAAATGTTGTAAATTGTCTGAAAATATGGTGAATTGTCTGAAAATGTTGCAACTGGTCTGAAAATGTTGTTGATGGTCTAAAAATGTTGTAACTGGTGTCTGAAAATGTTCAAAATTGTCTAAAAATGTTGCAACTGGTCTGAAAATGTTGTTGGTGGTCTAAAAATGTTGTAACTTGTTTGAAAATGTTGTTGGTGGTCTTAAAATGTTGTAACTGGTCTGAAAATGTTGTAAATTATCCGAAAATGTTATAACTTGTCTTAAAATATTGTAACTAGTCTGAAAATGTTGTAAATGGTCTAAAAATGTTTGTAAATTGTCTGAAAATGTTGTAAATTGTCTGAGAATTTTGTAAATTATCTGAAAATGTTGTAAATTATCCGAAAATGTTGTACATTGCCTGAAAATGTTGTAAATTGTCTGAGAATTTTGTAAATTATCTGAAGATGTTGTAAATTATCCGAAAATGTTGCAAATTGTCTGAAAATGTTGTAAATTGTCTGAAAATGTTGTAAATTGTCTGAAAATGTGTTGTAAATTGTCTGAAACTGTTGTAGATTGTCTGAGAATTTGTAAATTGTCTGAAACTGTTGTAAATTGTCTGAGAATTTTGTAAATTATCTGAAAATGTTGTAAATTATCCGAAAATGTTGTACATTGCCTGAAAATGTTGTAAATTGTCTGAAAATGTTGTAAATTGTCTGAAAATGTTGTAAATTGTCTGAAAATGTTGTAAATTGTCTGAAACTGTTGTAAATTGTCTGAGAATTTTGTAAATTATCTGAAAATGTTGTAAATTATCCGAAAATGTTGTACATTGCCTGAAAATGTTGTAAATTGTCTGAGAATTTTGTAAATTATCTGAAGATGTTGTAAATTATCCGAAAATGTTGCAAATTGTCTAAAAATGTTGTAAATTGTCTGAAAATGTTGTAAATTGTCTAAAAATGTTGTTACTGGTCTGAAAATCATGTAACTTGTCTGAAAATGTTGTAACTTGTCTGAAAATGTTGTAGCTTGTCTGAAAATGTTGTAACTGGTCTGAAAATTATGTAGATTGTCTGAAAATGCTGTAAATTGTCTGAAAGTATTATAACTGGTCTGAAAATGCTGTAACAGGTCTAAAAACTTTATGATTGGTCCCCAAATGTTGTAACTGACCTGAAAATGCAATAACTGAGGTATCAAATATTTGTAAATTGTCTGAAAATATGGTAAATTGTCTGAAAATGTTGTAAATTGTCTAAAAATTTTGTAAATGGTCTGAAAATGTTGTAACTGGTCTGAAAATGTTGTAACTGGTCTGAAAATTATGGTAAATTGTCTGAAAATGTTGTAAATTGTCTAAAATGTCGTTAATTATCTGAAAATTATGTAACTTTCTGAAAATTTTGTGAATTATGAAAATGTTATAATATTTAAAATGTTGTGAATTATTGGAACTTATTATAAATTGTTTAAAAATGTTACGAATTGTTTGAAAATATTGTAGATTGTCTCAAAATTTTGTAACTGGTCTGAAAAAGTTGTAACTGGGCTAAAAATGTAGTAAATGACCGTCTGAAATTTTGCAAGTAGTAAAGATATCTTGTAATACTTCATTACTAATAATTTTTTATGTCAAACGATTAGGAATGACTTGAAACATTTAGAATTCAAAGTTATCAATTCGTATTTTTTGACAAAAACAATCTTCTTCGTTGTGAAGTTGAAAACATAAATCATTTATCATTTTAGAATTGTGTCACAACAAGAATTTGCCCAAAAAATGAGATCTCAACCAGCAATTCTCCAACCACAAAATCCAATCTCAAAACTAACAACGAAGCATCAACAAATTTAATGGATTCGAACTTAAGCCAAATGTTCACCAGCAAACAAAACTATCAACAACAACAACAACACCACAACCAAATTACAACCAAAACTCCTGGAGCAGCAACATCAACCAAAACTTCACCATGAATGGTACAAATTTTCCAAACCAGAATATGGTCAGTAGCCCTAATTTTAACCAACAACCAAATTTCATGGGTAACCAGAATTTCACATCCAATTTCCAAAAGCCTAATTATAATATATCAACGAGTACGATGAATCAGAGTTTTATGAATTCTAGTTTTAATACAAAAAATGGTTCTATGGCAGCTTTTGATAGTTTATTAACGTCTCCGACGAATTCTAATAATAAAATACCTATGAATAGTATGCAAACTAATTCTATTAACCAGAATTTTATTAAAAGTAATACCGAGACGAAAAGTTTGACAAAGGAGGATATTTTTGATTTACTTAGCTAATATTATTATAGATTCATATTTTATGATGCAATTGTTAATAAAAAAGATAATTTAATATATTAATTTATTAAGAATTGCGTGAACTATTGGAGTCTTTAAAAATTTGGTATGTATAGTAGTTCCTTACTTTTGTGATTTTTGACTGTCATTATTTCAATGTGTTGTTTTAAAACTATCTATAATGCTTAAGTACTTAAATGAAAGTTTATTTATTAGTTTATTATCATATATATATAAAGTTAAAATTATGTTAATACAAAATATATCATGTCTTCGGGTATATTTCACTCATTATTATAATTATAAATATTTATACGAGAAATAAGTTTAAAACATTGAGTTAAAAAAAATATTTTTAAGAAATTTTATGAAAGTAATTATTATATTAATTCTAATAGATCTAATTTAGATTTTAACAAATTTTATTATAAATATTTTAGATGTTTACAAGTTTTATTATAATTTTTTTAAATTATCATGCTATCGATATTGTTATGAACTGTTTTGAAATTGTACATTCCATGTCAAGCATTTTAATATATAAATATTTATAAATATATATATATATATATATATATATTATATATAAATTAACATATACAAATGTTTGTTGAAATTAATATTTAAACAATTTCATATAATATTTAAATTAATTTCTATTTATTTAATTATGTATATATGATAAAGTATATAATATAACTGTTATAAAATAGTAAAATATTTTTATATATTTACAAGTATATACAGTACAACCCCGTTATGACAATTTCTCAGTGAGCGATTGAAAAGCGTCTTAAACGGGATAGAGACAATTTTATTATCGTCTTGACGGGGTTCTATTGTACTTACAATTAGTCTAATGACAACTTTTTTACAGTTACAACGATATCAAATAGAACTATGTAAAATTTTATGTAAGTATTTTGTTATTAAAATGTAATATCAAACTTTAATTTAAGCAGTCTTGATAACTCAAATATCTTGAAAAACTTATTATTATTAATAGATGTATCAATTTTAGGTTGATGGATTTATAAAACACATGTAGTGCTCAGCATAGTCTATTGATGTTTTTATAGAAGTTTTAAGAAGACGAAAGGAACAGAAATTCAATTTGGTGGTTAATTGAAGTTGATTGGAGTTAAAAAATACGATTAACGAAGGTATGAATATTAATATATTTAATTAAATTGTAACAAAATAAATATAAATGCAATCCATAACATTGAAATGAAAACAATGTGAAATTTACAAGGTATTCATAACTTCAAAGTTCTACAAATTATTAATATAATTTTGTTCCAACAGTTATAAATTTTTGTACACAGATTTATGGATGGTTTTATACACTTTTTAATAATCTATCCTAATATATAATAACAGAGACAAATTTGAACAAAATTATACTAAATATGAAAAAAGGTCAGCACTGAAATCAACAAAAGTTGTAACAAAATAAATATAAATGTAATCCAAAACATTAAAGCGAAAGAAATGTGAATTTGCGAAGTATTCATAATTTCAAAATTCAACAAATATTTTAATATAATTTTGTTCCAACAGTTAAAAATTTTTGTACACAGATTTATGGATGGTTTTATACACTTTGTAATAATTTATCCTAATATATAATAACAGAGACGAATTTAAAAAAAAATATACTAAATATAAAAAAGGTGAGCAATGAAATCTGACTATAAAATAATTAACAATAAAAAGCAGACAATATATTTCTATAGTAGAACAATTGTTACAACTGACAAAAATTTTCATATTTTTATTTTGTTTATTTTTTTATTCATATTTTATATTACTATAATAGGACAATCATGGTTACAATTGACGAAATTTTTCATATTAACTTTTCATTAACAGTCATTAACTTTTTTCTAGACTACTCTTACTTGCTCAAAGCTCGTATCTCAAATTTTACTCGCATATCGAAGCAACAAATCGCTCCTTTGGCAACTTGAATCTCAAAACATTTGTATAACAGGTACATGTAATTTGGGATACCACTGTACCTATTCATTTTTGCATTCATATCATCTATTTTACTCAGTTGCTGCCCAACTAATACATTTATCAATTATAATTATCTGTTATTACTATGTTCGACTAATAGTCAATTGGCTGCTAGGATGTTTGTTAAACTTGAACCAAATTCGAAACATCACAAAACTACCATAAAGCATTCCTATAGAAATATTTACAAACGATGCCACTCTGTAATAAGAATCTATATAATTGTTGTGTCCAAAAGTTGCAAAAACCAGGCACAAGGCGTAGATCGTGGTCAGGATCGTCCTGGATTTGTTCAGATCCTGAAAAGGAAAAAGAATAATGAATAAAGTTAAGGGACTGGATTTCCAACTTGTGTCCCAGGTTTTTCTAAAAGCCATATTTGTCCCGGATTGTCCCGAGTATTAATAGAACTAGTTGGTTTGGTATTTAGCCTTGAGGCAAGTTACATGAACTTCCCGATATGTGTCAATAATCGACTTAATAAAAAAAAAATGTGTAAATAATATACTTCATCAATCCTACTTTAAAAAAAAACGATAATAATTTTAGCAAACTTTGACGAATTTGTAAAATTTAACTACTTGTCGTAAGGCCGTAACATTACAGTAAGTTCTATAAGACCACGATGAATATCGCCAAAAAAAGTTCCATGAACATCGGCTTAAATTTTTTTCAACAGTTAATTACAAGAAAACGGCTCGGTAGATTTTCACCTAAAATTAATCAGTACCATTCCCAACTAATATCTTTCGAACAGTTTTTGCTTTTTCAAAATCGGTTCGGTAGGATGAGCTTAAATGTCGACGAAAATTTAACACTTTTTTCAACAGTTAATTACAAGAAAACGGCTCGGTAGATTTTCACCTAAAATTAATCAGTATCATTCCCAACTAATATCTTTCGAACAGTTTTTGATTTTTTAAAATCGGTTCGGTAGGATGAGCTTAAATGTAGACGAAAAGTTTAACACTTTTTTTCGAATTACAAAGAAACGGCTTGTCAGATCGTTGCACAAAACTGACAAACAACTCGTCGAGATACATCGAATGGCTTTTAAATTTTTGAAGTCGACCCAGCCGTTTTCGAGAAAACGTCGATTTACGGCAAAAAATCTGTTCACATACACACACACACACACACGCACACACACACATACTTTTTCCAAATTTGGTCTCATTCGATTCAGAATGGCTTGAAACGTCGAGAAAACATAAAATTAGCAATTCGGATTTTTTGATGAAAACAAACTCCTTCGGGAAGTTAATTAACAAAATTATGGAAACAAACGAACAAGTATTATTTTTAAATTAAATAAGAAAAAAAAATGAATGGAATTAAATAGAAATAGAAGACTCCCCAGTTCCTGATTAGCATTACCAAAAATTGCCGTCCTGGTTTTGACTTAAAAAAATATGGTCATCTTAATAAAGTAGATGTGATGTGATATCTATTTACCTGGATTTCCAAGTAGTCGTTTATGGCAGCTCGACTTAAACTGGTGGAGCAAGATATGCAGAAACTTGCTATTAAAGTTATGACCAGGATGGTCATGGTGTTGTAGACTTTTGTCACTTCTGAAAATATAATAAAGGCTAGTAGTCAAAGAAATACTGTCAATTCAGGCCAAAACAAGAATTGGATGGATCATCTCTAAGAATTTCTTCAGGTACTTATTTTTATTATCATTTATCTCATTTACCGTAAAGTGCCATCGATGCCAACATGCAAAACACAGACAAATAAACCAGCCTCATATTTGCAGACATTTTGGACAACTTCGAAATCAGTACATTGCCACTCATCCCGATTATGGAGGCTGCCAGATAAAAAGTGATGCAAAGGACTATCGGTAGTCCAGCCCTTAGCAGAATCGATGGCAGCAAAATCCAGAAAAATAAGGGCATCAGACGCTGGTACAGATATAATACCAGACTTGGGTAGAAGGATGGTTTCTTGAAGACTGTGAACTCTTCGCAGAACTTGGAGCAGCATTTTTGGTTCCTGGGGGTAAAAGGGGTAAAAAATTTTACAAGAAATCTGGACGAATACTCAGGTCAGTTGATTTTTATTTTTTTTTTATCATACCTTGGTCGATTTTGACGGCTGTTGAATTCCAATTGATTTTCTGAATAAATTGGCTGAGGTTCTGTGATGCTACCATTTCTGCAAAATTAAATATAGAAAGGTTTAAGTACTGATAGGCAGTGGCGTCGGAACCGTGTGGAATGTGTGGGCTTGAGCCCACCCATGAATTTTGATGGGGGGAGGGGCTCAGCCCACCCATTAATTTCAAAAAATTATATGGGCTAATATCTCTAAAAAAAAAAACGAGCCCACTGGCTGTCTATCAAAAAAAAAAAAACGAGCCCACCCATCAAAAGTTTGGTTCCGACGCCACTGCTGATAAGTGTAGTTATTTTTTAACTTCCCGTAGGGTAGATATAGTAATGGGCCGAAAATCGAAAATGAAAATTTTTGCATTTCTCGACGTTTTGAAGGTTTCTGAACATTTTAGGGCATACCTCAGAAAAAATGAATGTGTGTGTGTGTGTGTGTGTGTGTATGGATACAAATTTCCAGTCACGTTTTTGGGCGCGCGGATCAACCGATTTGAATGGTTCAAAAACATTCGATCCCTATTGATAGGGAGATGTGCTGATTAGTTTTTGGCAAAGGCAGGTCCAACCGTTACGGAGATATGGAGCAAAGAGTGCAGAAAATACAAATCGAGTTTTTGAGAGAACGGAGTATCGGATTTGAATGATCTAAAAACATTCAATTTGTAATGATTGGGAGAAGAGGTGATTAGTTTTTGGCAAAGGCAGGTCTCGCCATTTTGAAGATACAGAGCTAAATGTGCAAAAAATGGCAGTTTTTGAGTGAACTAAGCGTCCGATTTGAATGATCTAAAAAACTTTCTGCTTGTATTGACAAAACAATTGCTTTTGAGGATAAAAAATTATTACATCCTTTTTTATTTTCCATAAAATATTTTTGTAATTTTGGATTAAAAATTTAAAAAATGACCCAGGCTAAGCACAGTCTAAGCGCCACTCTGGTACAAATGTTTATCCAAGTGCTTTTAGACTGTTTATGTAAAGGAGCACTTTTCCAATTTTGTGAAAACTATTGAAAAATGTGAAAATACCGCCAAGCTAAGCACAGCATAAGTGAAAATGTCGCACAGAATTATTTGCAAATGCGTTTAGACTGTGACTGTGCGGGAGCACTTTTTTCAATTTCGTGTAAATTGGCAACTATTTTTTTTTTTGAAATTGAATTCGAAATGAAATGACGATTGTTAATGTTCCTGGAGATAAATTGATTTATGATTTACATTTGATTTGCTTTACATTTGATTTGATTTGATTTACATTTGATTTGCTCAGATATATACAAGATAGCAAAGTAATGAAAGTTACAGCATTTGTAATAATATATTTGAAAACGTGTAAAATTCCTCGAATATTTCAGTGCGGTACGGGAAGTTCAAGCAATTTGCCTTGAGACACGATGCCATACACCACAAGTTTTTTATTACCTTTGGCTGGTACTGGCAACTCCAGAAAACGTCGCCATCAATCTACTTCTTGCAGTATTGTCTACAATCTTCAACTTCTTGTCTACAGGTTTTTTGGTACTATCAGCACTTGTTAAATTGTTAACAGTCTCTGCAATAAACTTGGCCCTATCACCACTTTTGTCATTGCCAACTTTTGATGGCACTTCTTCGATTTTTGTCTTTCCGTACTCGTAAATCACTTGGTCACCAGTTTGATTTGTTGTGGTCTCATTTTCTATAACGTAAACATCATCTGGTTCATTGAAAGGATTGTTGGGGTCCTTGTCGGCTTCGTCGAAAGGATTGGTACTTGTTTCGGGTTCTGGTTCATCGAAAGGATTTGCTGGGACGTCTTGCTTGGCGTAACTGGTGTCCCCGTAAACTTGCTTGGACGATTCACCAATTGTTTTGACGTACTTTGTTTGTTGGATTGTATTTGTAGGTGCTTCATGCTTCTTGCAACTATCTTGTTTATCTCTACTTGTCTTCTCCTTGAACCTTTTTTCAATCTCCTCAACCTTATTATAAACATCCAAATCCTCATTATCGTTATCCAAGATCTCATACTTGCTCACCACCATAGCCTTATCGTATGTGGGATTTTTATAGAACATCAAAATAATACAATTAGTGCACAATGCCAGAAGCACATATGTTACGACAGTCGCCAGGAAATCGGTTTCGATAAAAATAATCAGGAAAATCGATATCAGGATCGAGCCCAAGTAGAAGGTGCATTTTAGATAGATCTCGATGGAATGGAAGCTGTCGTTGAAGTATTTTTGAAGGATGAAGAGCGATTGTTTGCGGAGGAGACAGGCACCAAAACCTGGGTAAAGGAAATATAAATATGTAATAGAAATATTGTGATAAATTGTGTTGGAGTGTGACAAGTTTGAGTCGATTAATTCTAGGATTTGGGGTTCCTTAAAAATGTAAATGATTAACCAAAAGTAGACAATTTGGTCAATCTGATGATTTAGAGTTGATTTGGTAAATAGATGTTTAGATGTAGATAACTGGAACCAGATATTTATTGGATAATTTGATAAATTGTAAATCAACATCTGATATTTGCATTTTTTAGTGCTTTGTTACCCTATTTTGTTTGTTCTGCTTTTTACTTAAGGATGTTCCACAATTTTTTTTTCTTAATTGATAACTAGTTAGTTATTTTATAAACAATTAAGGGATTGACAAACAATGCAGTGGATGTAAGGGACTTGTAAAAGTATTTCAAGTTCAATATTTCAAGAAAAGTTTGACAAACACTAAAGTAGGACTAGAAGAAAAAACATTTCGAGACGTCTTTGGAGCGATAACTTTGACTAGTCTTTTAATCTGAGGATTTGGAGACTTTTTGATGGGAATATGTGGAAAATCAAGATTGAACTGCATTTTTCATTTAATTGGCTGAGAATGGAGACGATATCTATTACATAATTTGATCAATTATAAATCCTGCAGGATATTTCACAACATTTTTGTCGACATGCTCTTGTCGGTTTAGAATGAAAAGAAAAAAAACAGGATTGTATTGGTAACAAGTTAATTATATTATAAATGAGCAAATGCAGGGGATGTAAGGGACTTAAAAAATATAAAGTTCTAGTATCCAAAGTAAACTGACTTGAACAAACTTTGCAAGAAAAGTGTGAAAAACTAAAATATGACTAGAAGAAAAATATATCCTGACACGTTTTTGATAACTTTGACTGGTCTTCTAATTTGAGGATTTGAAGTTTTTGGATGGGTATATTTGAAAAATCAAGATAGAACTGAATTTTTTATTTAATTGGTTGAGAATTTGGTCAGACTATGACGTTTTGGAGTCTCTGGTACATCATCTCGAAGAAGTGATTACTCCGAATAGTCGAAATTGAGAATTTGGAGTTTTTTTAGGCAGACAGATTGTTGATTAGAGTAGTATAGTTAGATTAGTTTAGAAAAATTGACAGAACAAAAATTTTCATTCAGCTGGTTTTGAATTTAGTCAATCTATCAAAAACTGAGTCTTTGAAATAGACAGGTGATTAGTAGATTATCAGTAGTTTGGTCAAACGCGTTTAGAAAATTTGGATAAATTAAAAAGTTCATTTGAGTTCAAGTAAGTTCAGTTGAAAATTTGGTCAATCTGATGCTTTGGATTCTCTGTACATCATCTTAGAAAAGTGATAACTTTAAGTAGCACAAACTGAAGATTAATTATATTTTTTGGAAGGTATTGAATTAATTAAAATAATTTGGTCAAACTTTTGTTTAGAAAATTAGTACCATAAAAATAAATAAAATAAAAAGTGCCATTGTTGAAAATTTGAACAAAATTCAAAATAGCATTGGAAATTATAGGCCACACTGCTGATTTGGAGTCACCTAGGCAAATTTAATTTAAATTTGGACCATTGGAATAACGATCTATTGATCATTTAAGGATCATCATTCAATATTTACATTTTCCCCTATTTTTACTGAAAAATGTTCTACCAAATTATGGTCAACATGTAGTTTTCTGGTTTTGAATTTAAAAAAAACCAGAACTGTATTGGTAACTGATTCATTATTTTGAGAATAGAAAGTGATGTGGATCTAGAATGAAAGAAAAAAAAAAACAGAAATTGACAAATGGAACCAAAATATAACAACAAATTTGATCCAACAATTTTAACTATTAAATGTTATCCATGGAAAACCAAAGAGAAGCATGGACAAACACTGCAAGACAAAAGTTCCATTCAGAGTTCCAAAATATGATAACAAATATCACGCTAAGATTTTAACTACAAAAGTTGTCCAAATAATAAATAATAAATAATTTTTCCACCAGCTACTTATGTTTTACCCTATTTCCATCACTATGTCTCACCTGATAAAAGTCCTGGTAAAATTTTGCTTGCAGTAAAATTATCAACAAAGATCCTAGCAAAATGCTCCAAAGCATCACCACTATTTGTCTCCTGAGACTTCTGGTTATCTTCTTGTTTTTTCTCAAAAATCAGCAACAAAGAACTCACAATTCCGGCGACGAACAACAAATTCGCACAATTGAAATAATCCGGGGTTTGTCTGGGAGCAATTTCAGGATCACATCACTCCATGGCCCTGAAAGGATAAAAGGATAAAAATTAGTATTAAATGATATTTTCTACTTAGTAATATTTACAATAGTGGATGAATTAGCTGTGAATTTTACTGAACTAAGTTCAAGAATTGTTTGCTTGATGATTTGTTGTGATGTGGTTGGTTCAGTTTTACTGACATTCAAATTGGAACTTTGTACATTGCCCTACTCTTTATATTATTAATGGATTAATATCATCATCTATTCATTATTATTACCTGCAATGATCCAGAACAAGTTATACACCACAGGGACGAACATGAGGTCGCTGTCCCAGAATTTGACGTCAAAAAATCGAAAATGCTGCTGATCGACATTTTGTTGGGAATTTCGAACATCGCTCAATTCTATAGAGATCAAAAGTGCGTAGAAAACCGTGTATGTCGATATGAATGAATTTATATACATGCATATCGATAAGTTCATAAATTTGCGACCACGGGATATGTCTTCGGTGTAGGAGTCGTCTTGGTACATCATGGTAAAGGAGTTATAAGAGATATATAATATTTATAACTTGGTGTAAGGCAATATCAGGATTTGTGTTTTTAAGGACAAAATAAATTTGGAGGATTTTTGGTCAGATTGATTGTCAAATTTGGGTTACTATAAAAAATTTCAGATAGTTTGTTTAATTTCAGGTTGGTCTGGTTTGAAGTCAGTTAGATGAGTAGAGTTGTATTGAAAAAATTGTATACAGTGTACAATTGTTTCCAATTTTGTTGGGAATTTGGTCAACTTGAGGATTTAAAGTGAGTTAGAAGGATAAGGTTTTTTTCGAAAAATTTGGATAAAACGCAAATTTTTTTTCAATTGTTTTAGAAATTTGGTCAATCTGAGGATTTGAAGGTTGGCAAACAATTGAATAAGGCACAAATTTTCATGCAATTGGTTGACAATTGGATTAATGTCAGAATTTGCTGTAGTTATGAAGATGAATGTTTGTACACAATTGTTTGATTAGGTTGGTTTAGCAAATTTGAATAAAATTAAAAAATTTAGACAATTTGATTGTTGAGGATTTGGTCAATCTGAGAATTTGGAAGCAGTTAAGGAGGTAAGGTGTGATTAGAAAAATTTGGATAAAATGCAAAACTGTTTTCGATTTTTTGATAATCTGATCAATATGAAGATTTGGAGTCGTTGGAAAGGAAGAGTTATTTTTAAGCAGATTTGTTTGGTCAGATTGATTTAGAAAATTTGGATAAAATGAAAATTTTTAGACAGTTTGTTGAGAATTTGGATGTTGAGGATTTGGTGAATTCGAGTATTTGGAGGTAGTTAACGAGGTAGAGTTTGTTTAGAAAAATTTGGATAAAATGCAAAATTGTTCTCAATTTGTTGATAATTTGGTCAATCTGAGGATTTGGAGTCGTTGGAAAGTGGGAAGAGTTTTTTGTGAAAAATTTGGATAAATCGCGAATCTGTTTAGAAATTTGGTTAATCTGAGGATTTGAAGATGGAAAAATTATTGAATAAAACACAAATTTTTATGCAACTTGTTGACAATTGGGTCAATGCGAGGAGTAGATGTTTTCAGGAAGTCAGATGGATTTTGGAAAATTTCATTAAAATATAAATTTTGAGACAATCGGTTGAGAATTTGGTTGTTGAGGTCTAGTCAATCTGTGGATTCAAAGTTAATTACAATAATAAAGTTTTGTATGAAAAAAAAATTGAATAAAACACAAAATTTCTTTCTGTTGAGATATTGGTCAATCTGAGAATTTGAAGTCATTTAGGGGAAGGAAAATCGATAAATTGAAAAATTGTATTTAGTTGGTTGAGAAACTGGTCAATCTGATGTTTTGGATTTGTTTAGTCTATTATATATTTAGACATAGACAATTTGCGGAAATTTCGATCAATTCGTGGATCATCGTCTAATATTTACATTTTTGTACATTTTCTGCTAAATGTTTGTACTTGTTCTTGAAAAATATATATGCATTTTATGCAGTTATTTACTTGCATCAATCTGTTTGTTTTAGAATTATTTTCAATTTCTTTTCACTCACATTTTTGTAAATAATTTATTTTTGTATTCTTATTTAGTTTTGTTGGTCACTGCACTGAGGAAGTAAACAAATCACAATTCTTCTTTTTCTTGCACTATATTTATTAGACACTCTGAATTGTCTAATTTTTGTAATTATAATTATTTGATAAATTTAAATATTGTCAATTTTTTGATAAAATGGACTTGAAGCAAAATCAGTGTCTGTAATATAATAACATTTTATAATGTTTATTTTGCAAGGTGTGCCAAACACTGATGATGGCACATAATCATATATCGAAAAGTATAGAAAACCAAAGATTCTCTAGGTCAAAACCTTTTTTTTCAGTTCATGTTATCCATTTAAAAACATTATTTACACAAACACAAGTCAATACACATATAAACTTTTATCACTTTCGTTTTTTTTCAACACACCATCAACAACTTTATTTTTCACTGACTGAGCGTTTATGGCGTCACGTTTATGTGTATTTTTTTCTATATTTATTTAATTTTATGCAAAATTATTCAATCCAACATATGTGTATTGAAAATCAATATAAATATGAGGTGGAGGACGCACAATTTTTTTAAATATTATATAAAACTTTGTTGTAAATGTTTAAACAAGACACACAAAAAACAGATACAGAAATAAATGAATGTGAGGCTTCGCGCACTCTTTGTCTTATCTGTTATCACTTTAATGATAACTGATAATTATAATAAAAATATGTATATCTATTTATGTATATATATATATATATATATATATATATATATATATATATAAAGTGAGAGTTTTTTCAGATAGTAAAATATTATGATAGAGTTGTTCTTAGGCATCCATCCAATAATTAATACAACTTTAGTGAAGAAAAATGTCTTTATTGTCGAACGTTTCGGGTCCTGATTTGACCCATCTTCAGTGCATATAAATAATTAAAAAAAAACGATCGAAAATGATACACCAATTAATATCACAACTTCTTTAATAATTATTAAATTAATAAAAATGAGAGTTTTCCATTTGGAATTTATTTGTTTTATTTTTATTAATTTAATATTTATTAGAAACTCGAACATTTTCGTTACGGTACGGGAAGTTCCAGCAATTTGCCTTAAGGCACGATGCCATACACCACTAGTTTTTTTATATCATAGAGTGAAACAAAAAGACATTATTACCTAATAAATACAAATATTCGATTATTGTATGTATTATTTAATATATTTTTTAAACCTTTTAAGGTAAAGGTTTTTTTTAAACCTTTTTTTTCAATTCGACGAATATGTTGCAAAGTGTTGTTTATTATCTTTTATCCATCCAATTTATTTGCTTTTTATTTAATATTATGCATTAAATAAAAACCAAAAAAAATGGTTAATTTTGAACAAGTTTTTGGAATTTTTAAATTTAACAGTTTATTATTTTTAAATTTAATTTTGAAATACGTTTTATACAATATAATTTTAATCGACGTTTGTTATCAAACGTGTATTTTATTAACCATAAAAACAATTTATTGATAATATAAACAATTGCAATAAATTATGTAAGCGCCATAAAATTTATTTTATTACACTTGTATATAATTGTTTATATTATAAGTATATATTTATACTTACAGTTAATTTATTTCTCGTTTTAATAAACATACAATAAATGTTATATAAACTCATGAACATTTGTTTATAATAATTTGATTTATTGTTTATAATAACAAATATAAATGTTTCATAAATATATAAAATGTGCTTTCACAACTTTGAATTATAAATAAAAATAAATATATAGTATAACATAAAAATAAATATCTAGTTTAATATAAAAATAAATATATAGTATAATATAATTTTAATATATATAGTTATAAATAATAGAAAACTTAGAAATTAAAACCTATAAAAAAGATTTTATATTTTGAAATCTTTTAAACAAAATTTTTATAATAAAGTAAAATACATATAGTAAATTCAACAAATTTAACTTCTCAATTTCATAGAATAATAATTAATAAATAATTAATACCATATATTATATTTTATACTTTATAGGCCAATTTTCAACCTTGTATATGTTCAAATTAAGAAATGTGTAATAAAAAATTGGTTCATATTTAAAAAGAAAAAGAAACTAAATTCAACTTAAAAGGTTTTAACTTTATTTATAATATATAAAGTATAATTAATTTTAATAGAGCATGATCACATCTGTTACTATATTTTACTAAAATAATTAATGCTGCAATTTTCTAGAATAAAAATGTAATCAATCGTTCCATATCTATTTTTTCCCTCCTTAAACTTTGCGCCAAATTTAAACTTCTTCTTAATGATTTTAGTTTATCTAGTCATAAAATATATGTTTATTTTTATATATTATATTTCATGTACTTACTTACTTATTTTTTATATTTAAGTTATAATAAAAAATGAATGTAATCGTTTCATATCTATTTTCCCTCCTTCTCCAATTTAAACTTCGCGCCAAATTTAAACTCCTTTTATTGAATTTAGTTTATTATGTCGCAAAATACATTATTATTTTTATATATTTTATTTCATGCATTTTTATATTCAAATCACAATAAATAATGTATGTAATTGTTTTTCACCATATCTATTTTTCCCTCCATTTTCAATTTAAACTTCGCGCCAAATTCGCTCTCTGAACACATCAATTAATCACATTAACTTTCAACAGTTGGTACCACTCCATAAATGATGGTGCCATTTTTATCTGCCATTTCTTTCGGTCATCTCCATCTGAAAAGAACTACTTTAATAAAGTAATCAAATCGAATTAAAACAAATCACCGTTGACGCCTAATTATTAATTAGTTTAGCAATAATCAATTTATCAACAATCAATTACAATGAAGCAGAGGATCGTAATAAACTTTCTGTTAATTCTGTGTGCAAGTTTGACGGCTAGTGCCCCACAAGGTGAGTTGTAATTGTAATAGATAAGCATGCTTGTTTTAAATATGTTATCGGCATTTGTAATAATAAATGTCGCAATAATAATTGATTTATGATTTGTTTTTGTTTGGTTTTGGGCTTTTTTATGGCTGCACGAGCAAATAGGTTAGGTCGGGTTTCCCCTTAATGTCGGCTCCTATTTTTGTGCAATTAGATAGTAATTTGCTGGATGTATATTTGCACAAAAGTACAAAATATGGTTTGTTAATTATGTCTTGCAAGTGTTGACGTGTGTTTTCTTGTAAATATATATGTACATGTATCATATCAGAGGTGACTAAAGTCCTGGATTACTCATTGTTTGATGTTTGTTTTACAATGTGCGTTTTTGAAGAATCAAAAGTCATGTTAGTTATGAACGATTTGATTCAAGATTCATAACATCTGCTTATGACTCTAAATTTGCGGTATGTTTTTGTCCAGTGATTTATAATCAAGTGTTTTTACATAGCTGACAATATTTGAGACATCAATGTGCTAAATGAGAAATCTGAAACTTGAAGATTATATATTACTTCTAATACATACTCAAACATGTTCTGGTT
>NW_020539726.1:44885805-44903793 GCF_003426905.1 Ctenocephalides felis
AGAGGAACCTGTCCTATAATCGATAATCCACGTTAAATTTTACTAAATTTTAATATTTGTATACCGTTGTCGAAAGAATATTTTTTAAAAAAATTAAATTTTCAAAAATTTGAACTACTTAATTTTTGCAATTGTCATTATTTGATAAATATAATTAGGTTTTTTTTAGGTCAAGGTCAGTGTTTGTAATATATTAACATTATTATTGTCTTTTATAATGTTTATTTTGGAAGGCGTTCCAAATTCACTGATGATGGCACACAATCATATATCAAAAAGTATAGAAAACCAAAGATTCTCTAGGTCAAAACGTTTTTCAGTTCATGTTATCCATTTAAAAATGTTATTTACACAAACACAAGTACATATACACATATAAACTTTTCACTTTCGTTTTTTTTTCAACACACCATCAACAACATTATTTTTCACTGACTGAGGCGTTTATGGCGTCACGTTTACGTGTATTTTTTCTATATTTATTTAATTTTATGCAAAATTATTCAATCCAACATATGTGTATTGAAAATCAATATGAATATGAGGAGGAGGACGCACAATTTTTTTTAAATATTATATAAAACTTTGTTGTAAATGTTTAAACAAGACACACAAAAAACAGATACAGAAATAAATGAATGTGAGGCTTCGCGCATTCTTTGTCTTATCTGTTATCACTTTAATGATAACTGATAATTATAATAAAAATGTTTATATCTATTTATGTATAAATATATATATATATATATATATATATATATATATATATATATTAGCAAACCCGACAAACTCCGTTTCGCCACCAGATGGTTTCGTGAAAAAGATGAAGAATTTTTTTGTTTGTTTTATATTTTAAAAGGAAAAATTTGATTTTATTGCACAACAGTAATGAATTTATTTCGATTACAAAAATGAAGCGTTTTTTAGTTGAACTTCTCTAAGTAAATGAAAGTGAATCCGCAAATTATCCGTTTCATGGAAGTGATCTTTGGTAAACCACATTTTTTGTTTTTTGGTCTGACGTTAACACAAACAAAGCGAATGGTTTTCCAACTCGTGAACAGGCAACGTATAACTGCCCATGTGAAAAACAATAATTTTCTAAATAATCTATTTGAAATTTATCCCGCAAACACTAAGCTATTAGCCTAGCGACTTGTTATTTGTCATTGCGAACGCAAGGCGAACTGGAAATTGCAATCGTTTGAAGTCAAACGGAAGACCAGTCAGAATCATTGGTATCTCACCAAATCGCCAGCAATTTTTGATTGAATGGTGAAATTCAGGGCGTTGACATCATTATTCTTTGCGGCAAGAATTGCTCGTTGACTTAACCAAGCATAATTCTGATAATTCTCACTAATGTCATTACTCGAATTTTTAATTACGGTGCGTGAAGTTCCAGCAGCTTGCATTAAGGCACGATGCCATGCACAACTAATTTTCTTAGCTATAAACCTTGCGGAGCCCGAGACCTTTCCAACGAATGCAAAATTGTCGAAATCGGTTCGTGCGTTCTGGAGTTATTTCGTCAGGAAGGAAAACTCGACTTATTTTTATATATATAGAAGATATAAAGTGAGAGGTTTTTTCAGATAGTAAAATATTATGATAGAGTTGTTCTTAGGCATCCATCCAATAATTAAAACAATTTTAGTGATGAAAAATGTCTTTATTGTCGAACTTTTTGGTCTTGATTTGACCCATTTTCAGTGCATACAAATATTTTTTTTTGTTGCATAGTTTTATTGTCAATCAAAATAAAGTACATTTTTTAAGACAATATAATGTTGGTGTTAATGCATGTAAGAGATTATCTTCTATGAGATATCTCCCTTTTTTTTAACAAATAATTTGAAAAAAAAAAACAAAACAAAAATGATATCAATTAATATCACAACTTCTTTAATAATTATTAAGTTAATAAAAATAAAAGTTTTCCATTTGGAATTTGTTTGTTTTATTTTTATAAATTTAATATTTATTAGAAACTCGAACATTTTCGTTACGGTACAGGAAGTTCCAGCAATTTGCCTTAATGCACGATGCCATACTCCACTAGTTTTTTTTATATCATAGAGGAAAACCAAAATACATTATTACCTAATAAATACAGATATTCGATTATTTTATGTATTATTTAATGTATTTTTTAAACCTTTTAAGGTAGAGGTTTTTTTTTTAAACCTTTTTTTTTAATTCGACGAATAGATTGCAAAGTATTTCAAACATATAATAAAATTATTGTCTTTTATCCATCCAATTTATTCGCTTTTTATTTAATATTATGTATTAAATAAAAACCAAAAAAAATAGTTAATTTTGAACAAGTTTTTGGAATTTTCCATTTAACAGTTTATTATTTTTAAATTTAATTTTGAATTACGTTTTATATAACAAAAAAATTTTAATCGACGTTTGTTATCAAACGTGTATTTTATTAACCATAAAAACAATTTATTGATAATATAAAAAATTGCAATAAATTATGTAAGCGCCATAAAATTTATTTTATTACATTTATATAATTGTTTATATTATAAACGTATATTTATACTCACAGTTAATTTATTTCTTGATTTAATAAACATACAATATGTTATATAAACTCATGAACATTTGTTTATAATAATTTGATTTATTGTTTATAATAACAAGCATAAATGTTTTATAAATATATAAAATGTGCTTTTACAACTTTGAATTATAAATAAAAATAAATATATAGTATAACATAAAAATAAATATATAGTTTAACATAAAAATAAATATATAGTATAATATAATTTTAATATGTATAGTTATAAATAAAAGAAAACTGAGAAATTAAAATTTATAAAGAAGATGTTATATTTTGAAATCTTTTAAACAAAATATTTATAATAAAGTAAATACATATAGTAAATTCAACAAATTTAACTTCTCAATCTCAAGGAATAATAATTAACAAATAATTAATACCATATATTATATTTTATACTTTATAAGCCAAAATTCTACCTTGTATATGTTTAAACTCAGAAATGTGTAATAAAAAATTGGTTTATATAATGTTTTTATTAAAAAATGACTAAATTCAACTTTAGTTTAAGTTTTAATTTTATTTATAATATATAAAGTATAAATTATTTTATAGGGCATAATCATAAAATTTATATCTGTTACTATATATTATTAAAATAATTAACGTTGCAATTTTCTAGAATAAAAATGTAATCAATCAATTCATATCTATTTTTTCCCTCCTTCTTCAATTTAAACTTCGCGCCAAATTTAAACTTCTTTTTAATGATTTTAGTTTATTGAGTCACAAAATATATGTTTATTTTTATATATTATATTTCATGTATTTTTATTTTTTATATTTAAATTATAATAAAAAGTGTAATCGTTTCATATCTATTTTCCCTCCTTCTTCAATTTAAACTTCGCGCCAAATTTAAACTTTTTTTTAATGATTTTAGTTTATTTAGTCACAAAATATATGTTTATTTTTATATATTTTATTTCATGCATGTTTATATTCAAATCACAATAAATAATGTTATCATTTCATATCTATTTTTCCCTCCTTTTCCAATTCAAACTTCGCGCCAAATCCGCACTCTGAACACATCAATTAATCACATTAACTCTCAACAGTTGGTACCACTTCATAAATGATAGTGCCATTTTTATCTGCCATTTCTTTCGGTCATCTCCATCTGAAAAGAACTACTTTATTAAAGTAATCAAATCGAATTAAAACAAATCACCGCTGACGCCTAATTATTAATTAGTTTAGTAATAATCAATTAATCAACAAGCAATTACAATGAAGCAGAGGATCGTAATAAGTAATTGCCTTCTGTTAATTCTGTGCACAAGTTTGACGGCTAGTGCTCCACAAGGTGAGTTGTAATAGATAAGCATGCTTGTTTTAAATATGTTATCGGCATTTGTAATAATAAATGTCGCAATAATAATTGATTTATGATTTATTTTTGTTTGGTCTTGTACGATTTTATGGCTTCAAGTGCAAATAGGTTAGGTCGGGTTTCCCCTTAGTGTCGGCTCCTATTTTTGTGCAATTAGATAGTAATTTGTTGAATATATAAATTTGCATAATAGGTTTTTTGATTATGCATTACATGTGTTGACGTATGTTTTCTTGTAAATATATGTACATGTATCATATCAGAGGTGACTAAAGTCCTGGATTACTCATTGTTTGATGTTTGTTTTACAATGTGCGTTTTTGAAGAATCAAAAGTCATGCTAGTTATGAACGATTTGATTCAAGATTCATAACATCTGCTTATGACTCTAAATTTTGCGGTAGTTTGTCCAGTGATTTATAATCAAGTGTTTTTAACATAGCTTACAATATTTGAGACATCAATGTGCTAAATGAGAAATCTGAAACTTGAAGATTATATATTACTTCTAATACATACTCAAACATGTTCTGGTTTGTTTCCGATGACCATAAATTATACTGCAGTTTTTTTTAGTGTACATGTCTGTTTATTATAGTTACGATAGATACTATCTGACTGGCATCACTTATGTCATATAGTTTTTACAAAGCTTTTGCCAATTATCACTGATAGGATATTCTTTATTCTTGACATTGTTTGGAAATTATTGGAGATTATTGGAGATATCTAGTTATGATTGTTATTGGAGATATCTAGTAATGATTTACTCCTGAAATTTGTTAACCGCATGCTTCCATCCTTTGAAAGGTCTTTTCGATGATATATTATCAACTCTTATTTGAAATTTGGTTATCAATTAAAAAAACTTTTCTCCTAAAACGTGCGAGTCATTCTCAAACATTTTCTTCATATTTACTAATAGTTGACTGCATCCATCCATCCTTTGAAAGATCTAATTGATGATATATTATCAACTCTTCTTTGAAATTTGGTCATCAAGTAAAAATCTTTTTCTCCTAACACATGCAAGTCATTCTCAAACATTATCTTCATATTTACTCATTGTTTGATCTTTGTTTTACAATGTCCACTTTTGAAGAATCAAAAGTCATGCTAGTTTTGAATGATTTTTTATGGAACAACTGCTTACAATGATTCTAAATCTTATGATAGTTTGTGAATTAAAGTGTGAAGTTACAATGAATTATAATCAAGTGTTTTTAACATAGCTGACAATATTGGAGACATCACTGTTGTAGATGTGAAATCTGAAGATTGCTGATTAAAAATTACTTCTAATACTTACCCGTGCAGGTCTTTTTATTGTAGCATCTGACTGTCATCACTTATTATGTCATACAATTATCATAACACTTTTGTCAATTATGACTGATTTGATAATCTTTTCAAAATTTCAAGAAATTGCTCTTGACATTGTTTGGAAATTATTGGATATCGATATTCAGTGATGATTTTTTCCTGAAATTTGTTGACTGCATCCATATATCCTTTGAAAGGTCTTTCTGATGATATATATTATCAACTCTTTTTTAAAATTCGCTCATCAAGTAAAGTTCATGAAAAGAGTTAATGGTTCAAGAAGCAAAAAACTATTCTCCTAACATATGCGAGTCATTCTCAAACATTTTCTTTATAATTTTGTCCAGACTATTAGATATTAGATATTTGTTTCGTATGATTATTTTTTAAATTTGATTTTGTGTGTTTATTCAGATGACCATTGCCCTTTTCTTTGGTTCAGCTCTGCATACAATTAGTTTTTTTACATAGACTCGTTTGGTTTGATTTTGTTGCATATAATTATTGAGCATTGGTTTTACCACCAGTTTGCTTTTTAAACTGTAAATTGCAATATCTGTATAAACATGTGAATACTTCTTGCAAAGTTGCTTCCAATGCTTACATGTTTTGGCTCGTTTCAGTTGATGATAATAAATTTAATTGCAGGTTTCCTAAATGTTGTATAGATATCGAGATAGATATGTTTGAAGCACCGTTTGATGGACTTTCTTAAGCATTGATTGAAGTTACATATAGATTGTAGAGACAAATAAATTTGGTGAACTTTACAAAGCCTTGATATAAGTTACATATAAATCGATGTTCCTTTGTTCTGAAGATTTTGTCGAATGCTATTTCAATCAGAGCTTCGAGATCAAACATGAATTAAAACAAATTTAAGCAAACTTTTACCTCCAATGCTTTCTTCAATATGTTCCTGTTGTTTGTAAATAATATTGTTTCTCATTATTTATTTACTATATATTATATCGATCCTTTGCCAATTATTATTTACCATATATATTAAATTGGTATTTACAATGGTCTCAAGGTTTTGAATTTTTTACAATTTTTTTTGATGAAGGATTTTGATGGCAATGATGAGTATTTTTTGTTTTATTTTAACATAAATTTATATAAAAATAACATGAAGAATAGTTCAAATTATCGATAACTGCAAATGATTTGTGCAATATAATACTCATCGGTGTAATTCTTTTAATAAGTTTTTTGAAACATTTGGATAAATTTGAAGAAATTTTTTGATTCACTACTGTACTTGCAATTTAAGTTTTTGTTTTTTTTCTAAATTTCTAATTTAGAAACATGTTATGTAGCAATACATATATATTTTTATATTGATTGTTTCTTTTCCGAACAGTAAATCCAATAATAATATTTTTCCTTTTTTCGTAAATTACCAAACAAGAGCCATAAAAAATCATTTTTGCCAAGAGTTCCGTGCTTTGTCATTTACATCTGGCAGACAGAAATCCATATCAGTGTGTTTAAGTCTTGTGTAGTCGTAACATCTACAAATATCTTCCAAAAAAATCGAGTGTTTTTAACAAAAAAATATTAGTGATATGGATATATAAATTATTACAGGTAAATAATTTTTGCTTCTCAATTTTATATAAAACCTTTTTTAGTTAAGTCTTATTACTATCTATCCGGTACATAATCCATTCCTTTATAACAAAATTTTTTTTCTAATTAATCTGTATTGACCATTGTTAATTAATGTTAATCAGTATTTTAAAAAACATTGTATTTGACAGAATAAACCTGATGATGGAACGTACCTAGTTCCGAAACGTCGTATTAAACATCTTCAAAAAACAAATTGTTTTTTATTATTGGATTTACTGTTCGGAAAAGAAACAATCAATATATTGAAAAAATCCAGGACTTATCTATTGAATATTTTTATATGTATATATGAATGTATGTGATATACATACACACACATACACACATTATTTTGTATGATAAAAGCTAAGTAGTAAAATATTATTTTCTTTCTTCAACAAGGAAGACAAAGTTAGAGAGTTTTTTTTTTAATAAGCTTGCTAACGCTTTGAGTTTTGGTTTGGTTTACCTTCAGTGCGATTACTCACAAATAATTTAAATAAACACAAGAACAAGAAATAATAAACAATTGTTATGTGAACATTTGTATGAAAACAATATAACAAAAATAAAGATGACATTGAATATATATATATATATATATATATATGATAGTTTTGTCGACGTTGATACATATTTAAAGTATTGTTTTGCAGGTTAATGTAGAAAAAATTCTTATATATTTTATTAAATCTTTTATAAAACGTTTCGACACTTAATGTGTGTCATCATTCAGTAATCTAAAAAAAACATTACATATGGAACAGCATTTGATATTAAATATAAAAGTATAAAAGGGAGAAAATTATATACATACCAAACCAGAAAAAACACAAACATAAATTTTAATATAAATGCTAAAATTGAGCAAAAGATCATAACTAATAAATTTTTAATAAAGACAAAATTAAAAAAAAATTAAGAGGACGTAATACCTCAATTTGATAACATTGTCCTCTAATTTTTTTAGGACCATGTTAGTTATATATGTGCTACATCAAAAATAGTGTTTTTCCAAATATTTATGAAAATTTTTTTTTTCTTTGATACATTTTCAACTAAATTATCTTAAATAAAATCACCATGACTCATAGGGATTTCCCTATTTCTCTTTTCTGATACTACTGTGGCGATTAACGTGTTAAAAAACAATTCTGAAACAACTTTGTCTGTAAAACCTTTTGTTATATTTTCATTGTGTGTTTATTCAATTTTTGTATCTATTTTTCTCGATTATCTCCAACGGTGTTATTTAATTTTTAATTATTTAATCCGATTATTGACTTTTTGATTAGTGACGTGTGATTGTTTTTTTCCGCTGTTGCTATGCGAACGACTAAAACAAACTGAGTAGGACGACGTCATCGAAATTATTTTGACATTTCAAAAACAACGACCGTATTATTACGATTATCATAAATATAGATACATGTAGGAAAATTAAATTTAATAAAAAGACCATGAGATATTTCTTCTATTCCGCCAAAATCCACCATATGGTGACCGAGAGGCAAATAATTGATTTTTCATTCAGTTTTGGACACGTGGAGTTTACAACTAGAATTGTATTACTAACAGAATATTCTTTATCATAAAACAAAAAATTTGGTTGAATTTTTTTAATTTTAATTTATTTTTACAAAATAATTTCTAGTTAAAACCATTTTAATAATGATATTGAACAGAGTCTTGTGTGAAGTTTGATTGCATTCTATTATATTAATATTTAATATGAATATCAATTTTACAATAATACATACACATTCGAATACATATACATATACACCCATACATCAATACATACGAATAATTATAAACAAATATATACAAACAACTCATTCTATCAACCAATTCTAAATCCTACTGAGGGGGGAGGCTCTAGAATATTCATTCAAAATATTAATAACGCTGGTTTGAAAAATGTTCACTTATGAGTAAATTAAATTATATTTATATTTAATATATTTATTTTAGGCATATATAACACAAATTATTCCTTACTAAATATCCACAATTGCATACATGCAAATAATTACAAATACACACAAATACATACACACAAATACATACACACAAATACATACATACATGTACATACGGATAACAAATATATATACAAACAACTCATTCTTTTAAACTAGCCCAAATCCTTATGAGGGGGGAGGCTTTAGAATATCCACTCAAAATTTTAGAAATGATTTTCTAAGCAAAATGTTCATATATGAATAAATTAAGTTAAACGGGACCTAAATTATATTTATATTTAATATATTAATTTCACAAGCCATATATAACAAAAATAATTACATACTAAATATACACAATTGCATACATACAAATAATTACAAACAACTCATTCTTTTAATTTAGTCTAAATCTTTCTAAGGGGGAGGCTCTAGAATATTAATTTAAAGTATTGAAAATGCTGGTGTGCAAAATGTTCACACGAGTAAATTAAGTTAAACGTGACCTAAATTATATTTATATTAAAATACGTATAATCGACTCATTCTTTTAATCTATTCTAAATTTTTCCAAGGGGGGAGGCTCTAGAATATTAATTTAAAGTATTGAAAATGCTGGTGTGCAAAATGTTCACACGAGTAAATTAAGTTAAACGTGACCTAAATTATATTTATATTAAAATACGTATAATCGACTCATTCTTTTAATCTATTCTAAATTTTTCCAAGGGGGGAGGCTCTAGAATATTCATTTAAAGTAATGAGAATGCTGGTTTGCAAAATGATCACGTATGAACAAATTAAGTTGAACGTGACTTAAATTATATTTATATTAAAATACATACAAACAACTTATTTTTTTAATCTAGCCTAAATCTTTCCAAGGGGGGAGGCTCTAGAATATTTATTTAAGGTGTTAAAAATGCTGGTGTGCAAAATGTCCACATAAGTAAATTAAGTTGAACGTGACTTTAATTATATTTATATTAACATTGTAATATAAATTTATTTATTAATATAAACAACAATTAATATTTATTTATATAAACAACTCATTCTTTTAATCTAGCCTAAATCTTTCTAAGGGGGAGGCTATAGAATATTCATTTAAAGTTTGAAAATGCTGGTTTGCAAAATGATCACGTATGAGCAAATTAAGTTGAACATGACTTAAATTATATTTATATTTAATATATTAATTTAATTATCAGACATATATGTACATATAAATTTATATGAATCCTTTCAAATAAAGAATTAGACGCATACAATTATATACAAATACATTATTACATACAGCATTTGCAATATATTTTTATTAAAAAATATGTGTACCTTTAATTTAAATGGATTTTGTTTACAAGTTAAAATTTCACTTTATAATTTCGAATTCAATAGAACTTGATATAGAAATGTTAAAGAAATCTCAACTGTAACATATTTATCAATACAAAACAAGTTCACTAAAAAAATTGAGACTTTTGATTATATTAAGCATTCTCAATTATTTAATGCGTATTAAATTATTCGATTATATTAAGCATAATTGTCTTAACCGAGTTCTGCTGTTATTATTACAAATACTTTGTAAAAAAAAATTTTTTTTATTCTGACACTCAAAGGTAGTTTCTGGTTTTATCATTAGTCGATGGAATTTATGAGCTGGAGAGTTTTACAAAAATCTTCAACAAGTTTATACCATGAATTCTTATCAGTTTTTGTCTAATGTATCGAAATACTGCATAATAGATAATATAAAGTTTTAGTGTAGAACCTTAAATATAATTAAAAAAAAAAAGTACAAATATTGCACAATATAAAGATTTAGTTTAGAACCAAATTGTACAGGTTGTAATTATAGGTCTATTTGTGTATAGATTATTTTGTACCATATTCATTATCTTGTCATGCTCCTAAAATGCGTTTTATTTATATTGATGTATTTGACTGTTTTTTTTTCAATTAATCTAATTTTTAGATGCAACGATAGCACCAGTAACCCAACCGATTGCAACAAATGAACCCACTAAAACTATCACTGAAGTCCAAACTGAAGAAGTAGAAACATCGACTTATGAACCTATGTTTATCAAAAATGCAGCCTCTTTGGAATATAATGAAGGTACTCCGAGTGTTTCAGTTCAACCAGGTTAGTGTAGACACATTTATATAGATAGAAACATAGATTAGAAGTTATATAGATAATTAATAATAGATACATACATAAATTGGTAAATCCATTAGCGTATATATGGATTATATTATATGATATAGACAGATAGACTTCATTTAAATTTAATTATTTGTTAATAATGTATATAATATATATCTTAGGGTGGTCGTTAATATGGATGTTTTCGAATTTCCTTGTTCACATGGGCTTAAATGCTTCCAAATTTGATAAAAAAAAATCTCTGAAAGTTTTAAGTCTTAATATTAACTTTAAGATAGTCCGCACTCCAACCACCAAAGTTTCTTGGTTCTTCTTCCGAAGTAAATACTTATTTTTATAAAATATATCAATTTTGTTGTAATTTTTATTTATGATCAAAATAAGCAAATACAATGTTATTCTCTAAATTTTGATTCACTTCTCGGCAATTTATAAAGTTCTAAACAACAAATGGAATTTTTTTCATGTCAGTTTTATAAGAAACTTTGGTTTCAAGTCCCTGGGAGCAAAAAAATTCGAAAACATCCATATTAAGCACCAACCTAAATATACATATCAATAATTGAATGATTTTCATGAGTAAACTATTTTTATTTGTATCTTAATAGTTTCATCGTATCTTCTATATATATAAAAATAAGTCGGGTTTTCCTTCCTGACGATTTAACTCCAGAGCGCACGAACCGATTTCGACAATTTTGCATTCGTTGGAAAGGTCTCGGGCTCCGCAAGGTTTATAGCTCGTGCCCTAATGCAAATTGCTGGAACTTCACGCACTGTAATTAAAAATTCGAGTAATGACATTAGTAAGAATTATCAGAATTATGCTTGGTTAAGTCAACGAGCAATTCTTGCCGCAAAGATTAATGATGTACACGCACTGATTTCACCATTCAATCAAAAATTTCTGGCGATTTGGTGACATACCAATGATTCCGACTGGTCTTCCGTTTGACTTCAAACGATTGCAATTTCCAGTTTGCAATAACAAATCGCAAGGCCAATCGCTTAGTGTTTGCGGGATAAATTTCAAATAGTTTATTTGGAAATAATTGTTTTTTACATGGGCAGTTATACATTGCCTGTTCACGAGTTGAAAAACCATCCGCTTTGTTTGTGTTAACGTCAGACCAAAAAACAAAAAATGTGGTTTACCAAAGAGCAATTCAATGAAACGGATAATTTGCGGATTCACTTTCATTTACTTAGAGAAGTTCAATTGAAAAACACTTCATTTTTGTAATCGAAATAAATTCATTACTGTTGTGTAATAAAATCAAATTTTTCCTTTTCAAATATAAAACAAACAAAATTTTTTTTCATCTTTCTCACGAAACCATCTGGTGGCGAAACGAAGTTCGTCGGGTTTGCTAGTTTAATAATATAATAAGCCTACTTTAAAAATGCATTAATCAAATAAATAGGATGATCTATAAGGTATAGCTTTACAGTAGCCTAGAAAACATTTTTACTTCATTTCCTTTCCATTTGTTGTAATATATAAAATATTTTTTTTATAGAACCTGCCCCAAATGATACTACAACAGTGTCTCCACCTGAAACAACCTCACAACCAACAACTGTGCCACCAACAACTCCTCCAACTACAGAGCCCCCAACAACCCCACCAACAACACCTCCAACAACCCCACCACCAACTACAAAGCCCCCAACAACCCCACCAACTACCCCTCCAACGCCTGAGCCTACAACTGTTAAACCTGAACCGACAACCATGGAACCCATTGTGTCGACCACTGTGGCACCAGAGAAACCGAGGAGGTTCGATGGGGCTTCATTTATTGGGGGCATGATTTTGGCTATTGGACTTATGTGCATCGGTAAGGGGATAAGATAATATATTTGAATATTTTTTACCTACATATAAATTATATTTGTTTATATATAAAATTCTTCAATATGGATGTATGAATGCATACTCCTCCTAAACGATTATTCGGATTTTGATAAATCTTTCTAGAGTTTGTTAAGGAAATTTTTTAGGATGTATGTGATTATAAAAGTATAGTAATATTGTAGAAATAAATGGAAAAAATAGCAAAAAACGACATGACATTGTTTGACATTGAAAATATATGAGACATTGTTTGGCATTGAAAACAAATGAAAACTGTCATCTGGCAAAATTTTCAATTTACTTATGAGCCTAGACAATATTAGAATATGTATAATAAATTCATGATTATGATTGAGAAAAATGCAATGTCTACATTATTATTGCCAAATTGCACAGAAATATAAAAATACTTCATACATACATTTATGTTTATTCATATATTTATATATTATAATGACAATAGAATTTCATTGATTTTATTAAAATCAATACTTATTAAAACGTACAAAGAATAAATTCATAATTTCATCAATATTTTACAATTGTGTTTTTTTTCATTTTAGGTCTCGTAGCATACAAATTCTACAGAGCAAGGACGGAGAGGAACTATCGCACCTTATAAGACTCACAAACGAATGGAAAAAGAACAGGTATGTAATTTTTTCTCACATTTGGTGGAGGTTTCATTTTTATCATTCATTCTTATTTATTAAGTTTTATGCATATGAGTATTATAAAATTACTTGCAAAAAGTAAATGTTTTATTTCAAATAAATTATTTTAACTCTTAACAACAAACAAAAACAACTTGTACATTTCTGTTTTTAATTGATTTTTTTATTTTAATGATCATTCATTTCATATATAATACACATTGAAATATATTCATTCATTTATTGGAAACAAATGGAAGAAACTCCATTTGAAAATTTCATGAAGAGGGTACACTTATTTTTAAGTAAACATCAATTTTTTTTTGTGTTTTATGCAAACTTATTTAATTGGTTTTATCCAAAAGCACATTTATCTGGGAAGATAAAATTTATTTTATTTAGTAAATATTACTTACAATTATTTTAACCCTTTCCACTCGCCATTCCGGAATTTATATGTATTGCCGTCGAGTCGAACGGGTTAATGTATTTTTATGACAGTATTTAATTTTTTATTTAAACATTGATTTGCGCGTCAGTAGAGTTCCTTCTGTCTCAGTATTTATTCATCATTTTCTTCATTAATATTTTATTACAATATTAATTTGTGCATTAGTAGTCATTTTTCTATTAGATTTTTTATTAATGTTTTTAACAGTTTTAATTCGGTCATCAGTAGAGTCCTTTTCTATCAGAATTTTATTTTATAAATATTTTTTAAATTCTAGTTTGCTCATTCGTAGAGTCTCTTTCTTAATATTATTTATACAGTTTACATTTTTTTTAAAGCTCAAGTATGTTTTGCTCGTCAGTAAAGTCGCTTTTAATGATATTAATTTGCTTGTCAGTAGAGTTCTTTTGCTATTTAATTTCTTTTTAATATATATTATGTATATATAATTACTTATTTATGGCAAAGGGAGCTACATTTATTGTTGTTAAATTATTTATTCATATTTCCTATTTATTATAACTTTTAATTATTACTTCCTTTTTTATGAAGTTTGTTCAATTATTGAATATACATTACAAACTTATTTGCAAATAGCATATACACTTTATTCAAATTAATACTTTAAAATTTTATATTTATTTTTAGTGATTTTAAAATTATCTTTTCGTATTTTGATCAATTTTGTTCAAATTGGTCTTAATGATTAGAAATAATCGTTTATTTAGAAACAAATAGAAAACACTGGCATACACACACACACACACACACACATACATATATATATATATATATATATATTAGGGTGGTCCTTAATATGGACATTTTCGAATTTTCTTGCTTCCAAGGGCTCAAATGGTTCCAAATTGATAAAAAACAACTTTCTGGAAGTTTTAGCTCTTAATATTGTTTATTAGATAGAGTGCAATTCAATCAAATTTTTGTATGCAAATGGCATAAAAAAAATTTCAGAAATTTTGCAGAGCGTAGAATTTGCAATAAAAAATGACACAAATTTTCACTTTTAATTCATTTGTTTGTCACTAAGTTATACATAAAAGAATTTTTTTTAATTTTCAAAAAATTGTTCATACTATTTCCATACGAAGTTTAATTGAATTGCGCACTATCTAAACGTTAATATTAAGAGCTAAAACTTTCAGAGAATTGTTTTTTATCAATTTGGAGCCCTTGGGAGCAAAGAAATATCGAAAATGTCCATACTAAAGACCACCCTAATATATCTATATATATATATGTATATATAAAACTTATATTATAACTTTACCAATCACATTAATAGGTGTGTTTAATAAAACATTCCATACAGTTGAAGGATGTATTCTAATGTAGAGGCATGAATTTTAGATCATTTTTTAATTATCGTAGAAAAAAGGCAATTAAATTTTATTCATCTATAATAATTTTAAATATCAACAGTTGTTTAAGTGGGGTTATTGATGAAATTACATCATCATCATCATCAACAACTTTTACTTTAATAATCCGATACTGATCATACATACATTTCAACATTAATATAACAACACTCATATACATTTCACAGTCATCTAACATCTTACATTAATGACCATTACAATATAATTTATTACTAACTATTAACGAACTTCATATTAGAATATACAAGTTGACAAAGAGACTCGATTTTAAGTATTATTGATTTTTGATTATTTTTCATTCATTTTTATTCAAATGTATTTATTTGATCCTTCTATAAACATTACACTACATGGACTGCTAGTCCTGATGTTTCCCGTTGTATATGGTGCTCAAATAAAGAAGGGACTGTGACGTCACGTGTCTGAGCGAACGTCGCCGACGACAATCGCGGACTCTTCCGATTGATCAAATGTCACATGTCATATGTTACGTGCCTAATAGGGAATGCAATACCGGTATTTCGGTAATTTTCCATTTTAAAACCGGAATACCGGTAAATTACCGGTATTTTTATTATCTTAAACAAAATTGAAAGTTACTAGTACAAATATAAAAACATGTATATACAACTACAAATATATTCAACTAAACAATAAAATAAAACAATAAGCTTATTTTTTTAAATAATAATTTAACAAAAGTATATCCAATTTAATTAATTCATTATCACTATCGAGTATATTGAGTACTTTTCACCAAAAACAAACTTATGAGTAAGAAAGACCAAAAACTCATAAAAGATCATATTACATTATTATAAACTGTATTGGCTGTGTTCGATGTGTTAATAGCATAATCTTCAATATTTAAAAAAATAATTTTTCTACACTAATTTAAGATCGGATACGCTGCCGAGATAAATAATAAGTTACTATAATTATTGAGTATTGTTATTTAAAACAATGTGACGCTTCTATTCTATAGCAGTTTCAAACTTCGAAACGTCGTCGAAAAATAATATTTTATAATTGTAATAAGAAGCAAAAATATTTAGTAATTATCATAATTATTATGTATAAAGATAGAACAAAATAAAGATTACGCAGTATGATATAAAATATTTTGGCGCAAATATCACTTAAAAAACCGTTACATTTTTACAAAAGATGAAACAAACAGAATTATCTATCAGTCCTATTCTATTTATTGTAACACGATATGAAGCCCTTTGGAAAGCAATAAATATTCAGTTTAATGACGAGTTGAGATAATATCTGACATTTGTTTATCCTATAGAATCACTTCAAGATATAGCTGTTAATGCGATTATGGAATTTAAAGATAAATTTGTTCCAAGAAATTTAAACATTAGGGTATTATGTATCAAATAGCGCTTATGTAAAGATACCGAAAATACCGGTATTTTTGGAATAAATACCGGTAAAAATACCGCCGAAAAATCGGGCGGTTTACCGGTAATTCGGCATACCGGTATACCGGTATTGCATTCCCTACTTATTAGTATTTTATTTGAATGATACTTTAGAGTAAGTTTTTAATTTGCTCGTCAGTAGAGTCCCTTTCTTCTCAATTGTTTTACAAATATGTTTCTCGAAGCTTTCTCTTGTATTATTTGCTCACCAGTATTCCTTTTTTTAAGCGAAATAGAGCAACTTAAACTTTTAGTTAGTAAAGTCCCTTTTTATGAATATTTTTCACAATTATAATATGCTCACCAGTCGAGTCCTTTTTCTATAATATTTTGATTTAAAAATCTTTCTGTCTAATCTAATTTTTATTTATTATTTTCTGTTTTGTCACAGTTTAATTTTTAAACAAAAATACATAACAATTTTATTTGCAAAGAGCAAATATATTTTATTTGATTAATTGTTCTTATTATTGCAAATATTTTATTTATTTAAAAACAAAATATTAAATGAATGTTATTATTAATTACACTTATTTTATTGAAATTTGTTCAATTGTTTTTTCACAAAACCTTCTACAAATTTACTTATGAAGACGATGGAGAACAGTTTTTTTTTTATACAAGAGCCAAGTTACATTTTTTTTGTTTCAAGAACTATTTATCTTTAAATTGTTCTAAAATGCGTTTTGAATGAGCCCATAAAACTTTTTCAAGATCAAGATGATTAATATATTTATTACCAGTAACAGTGAGATACTGGTAATAAGTATAATAATAAATTTTTCACAAATTTTGTTCAAAAAGTGATTTACAAAAGGATGGAGTTCTAATTTTCATTGCAGCTTTTATTCATAGTAAGTGTTCACACATTCACATTCACATTCATCATCATCATCATACAAAATCTTCAACAACTAAACAATTGTTTTAGTTACTATTTTTATTTCAGGTGAAAGATAATCCAAGACCAATTTTTCATCTCGATTGACAGTTCTGTGATTTTCAAAGAACCGACTTTAACCAAATCCTGAATTGGGATAAAAATTAACAACTTGGTGATGACGTGGATTTTTATATTTCGGCATTTGCATTTATTATAACAAAACTAAATTTAATTTGTATTTGTTGTTAATTTTTATTCTAATAACTATATATATAAACTTAATATATGAAATGTATGGATCTCGATGAAATGATCCCCA
>NW_020539726.1:44904793-44926069 GCF_003426905.1 Ctenocephalides felis
TTCCTTTATCCAGGTTTTGGTGCCTGTCTCCTCCGCAAACAATCGCTCTTCATCCTCCAAAAATACTTCAACGACAGCTTCCACTCCATCGAGATCTATCTAAAATGCACCTTCTACTTGGGCTCGATCCTGATATCGATTTTCCTGATTATTTTCATCGAAACAGATTTCTTGGCGACTGTCGTAACGTATGTTCTTCTGGCTTTGTGCACCAATTGTATTATTTTGATGTTTTATAAAAATCCTACATACGATAAAGCGATGGTGGTGAGCAAGTACGAGATCTTGGATAATGATAATGAGGATTTGGATGTTTATAATAAGGTTGAGGAGATTGAAAAACGGTTCAAGGAGAAGACAAGTAGAGATAGTCAAGGTGGTTCCAAAAAGCACGATGGAGCTACAAATACAATGCAACAAACGAAGTACGTCAAAACAATTGGTGAATCTTCGAAACAAGTCTACGGGGACACCAGTTACGCCAAGCAAGACGTTCCAGCAAATCCTTTCGACGAACCAGAACCCGAAACAAGCACCAATCCCTTCGACGAAGCCGACAAGCACCCAAACAACCCTTTCAATGAACCAGATGATGTTTATGTTATAGAAAATGAGACTACCACAAATCAAACTGGTGACCAAGTGATTTACGAGTACGGAAAGACCAAAATCGAGGAAGTTCCAACAAAAGTTGGCAGTAATAAAAGTGGCGATAGGGCCAAATTTATTGCAGAAACTGCTAATAATTTAGCTAGTGCTGATAGTACCAAAAAACCTGTGGATAAAAAGTTGAAGATTGTGGATAATACTGCAAGGAGTAGGCTGATGGCGACGTTTTCTGGAGTTGCCAGTACCAGCCAAAGGTAATAAAAAACTAGGGGTGTATGGCATCGTGTCTCAAGGCAAATTGCTTGAACTTCCCGTACCGCACTGAAATATTCGAGGAATTTTACACGTTTTCAAATATATTATTACAAATGCTGTAACTTTCATTACTTTGCTATCTTGTATATATCTGAGCAAATCAAATGTAAATCATAAATCAATTTATCTCCAGGAACATTAACAATCGTCATTTCATTTCGAATTCAATTTCAAAAAAAAAAATAGTTGCCAATTTACACGAAATTGAAAAAAGTGCTCCCGCACAGTCACAGTCTAAACGCATTTGCAAATAATTCTGTGCGACATTTTCACTTATGCTGTGCTTAGCTTGGCGGTATTTTCACATTTTTCAATAGTTTTCACAAAATTGGAAAAGTGCTCCTTTACATAAACAGTCTAAAAGCACTTGGATAAACATTTGTACCAGAGTGGCGCTTAGACTGTGCTTAGCCTGGGTCATTTTTTAAATTTTTAATCCAAAATTACAAAAATATTTTATGGAAAATAAAAAAGGATGTAATAATTTTTTATCCTCAAAAGCAATTGTTTTGTCAATACAAGCAGAAAGTTTTTTAGATCATTCAAATCGGACGCTTAGTTCACTCAAAAACTGCCATTTTTTGCACATTTAGCTGTGTATCTTCAAAATGGCGAGACCTGCCTTTGCCAAAAACTAATCACCTCTTCTCCCAATCATTACAAATTGAATGTTTTTAGATCATTCAAATCCGATACTCCGTTCTCTCAAAAACTCGATTTCTATTTTCTGCACCCTTTGCTCCGTATCTCCGTAACGGCTGGACCTGCCTTTGCCAAAAACTAATCAGCACATCTCCCTATCAATAGGGATCGAATGTTTTTGAACCATTCAAATCGGTTGATCCGCGCGCCCAAAAACGTGACTGGAAATTTGTATCCATACACACACACACACACACACACACACACATTCATTTTTTCTGAGGTATGCCCTAAAATGTTCAGAAACCTTCAAAACGTCGAGAAATGCAAAAATTTTCATTTTCGATTTTCGGCCCATTACTATATCTACCCTACGGGAAGTTAAAAAATAACTACACTTATCAGCAGTGGCGTCGGAACCAAACTTTTGATGGGTGGGCTCGTTTTTTTTTTTTTGATAGACAGCCAGTGGGCTCGTTTTTTTTTAGAGATATTAGCCCATATAATTTTTTGAAATTAATGGGTGGGCTGAGCCCCCCCCCCATCAAAATTCATGGGTGGGCTCAAGCCCACACATTCCACACGGTTCCGACGCCACTGCCTATCAGTACTTAAACCTTTCTATATTTAATTTTGCAGAAATGGTAGCATCACAGAACCTCAGCCAATTTATTCAGAAAATCAATTGGAATTCAACAGCCGTCAAAATCGACCAAGGTATGATAAAAAAAAAAATAAAAATCAACTGACCTGACTATTCGTCCAGATTTCTTGTAAAATTTTTTACCCCTTTTACCCCCAGGAACCAAAAATGCTGCTCCAAGTTCTGCGAAGAGTTCACAGTCTTCAAGAAACCATCCTTCTACCCAAGTCTGGTATTATATCTGTACCAGCGTCTGATGCCCTTATTTTTCTGGATTTTGCTGCCATCGATTCTGCTAAGGGCTGGACTACCGATAGTCCTTTGCATCACTTTTTATCTGGCAGCCTCCATAATCGGGATGAGTGGCAATGTACTGATTTCGAAGTTGTCCAAAATGTCTGCAAATATGAGGCTGGTTTATTTGTCTGTGTTTTGCATGTTGGCATCGATGGCACTTTACGGTAAATGAGATAAATGATAATAAAAATAAGTACCTGAAGAAATTCTTAGAGATGATCCATCCAATTCTTGTTTTGGCCTGAATTGACAGTATTTCTTTGACTACTAGCCTTTATTATATTTTCAGAAGTGACAAAAGTCTACAACACCATGACCATCCTGGTCATAACTTTAATAGCAAGTTTCTGCATATCTTGCTCCACCAGTTTAAGTCGAGCTGCCATAAACGACTACTTGGAAATCCAGGTAAATAGATATCACATCACATCTACTTTATTAAGATGACCATATTTTTTTAAGTCAAAACCAGGACGGCAATTTTGGTAATGCTAATCAGGAACTGGGGAGTCTTCTATTTCTATTTAATTCCATTCATTTTTTTTTCTTATTTAATTTAAAAATAATACTTGTTCGTTTGTTTCCATAATTTTGTTAATTAACTTCCCGAAGGAGTTTGTTTTCATCAAAAAATCCGAATTGCTAATTTTATGTTTTCTCGACGTTTCAAGCCATTCTGAATCGAATGAGACCAAATTTGGAAAAAGTATGTGTGTGTGTGCGTGTGTGTGTGTGTGTATGTGAACAGATTTTTTGCCGTAAATCGACGTTTTCTCGAAAACGGCTGGGTCGACTTCAAAAATTTAAAAGCCATTCGATGTATCTCGACGAGTTGTTTGTCAGTTTTGTGCAACGATCTGACAAGCCGTTTCTTTGTAATTCGAAAAAAAGTGTTAAACTTTTCGTCTACATTTAAGCTCATCCTACCGAACCGATTTTAAAAAATCAAAAACTGTTCGAAAGATATTAGTTGGGAATGATACTGATTAATTTTAGGTGAAAATCTACCGAGCCGTTTTCTTGTAATTAACTGTTGAAAAAAATTTAAGCCGATGTTCATGGAACTTTTTTTGGCGATATTCATCGTGGTCTTATAGAACTTACTGTAATGTTACGGCCTTACGACAAGTAGTTAAATTTTACAAATTCGTCAAAGTTTGCTAAAATTATTATCGTTTTTTTTTAAAGTAGGATTGATGAAGTATATTATTTACACATTTTTTTTTGATTAAGTCGATTATTGACACATATCGGGAAGTTCATGTAACTTGCCTCAAGGCTAAATACCAAACCAACTAGTTCTATTAATACTCGGGACAATCCGGGACAAATATGGCTTTTAGAAAAACCTGGGACACAAGTTGGAAATCCAGTCCCTTAACTTTATTCATTATTCTTTTTCCTTTTCAGGATCTGAACAAATCCAGGACGATCCTGACCACGATCTACGCCTTGTGCCTGGTTTTTGCAACTTTTGGACACAACAATTATATAGATTCTTATTACAGAGTGGCATCGTTTGTAAATATTTCTATAGGAATGCTTTATGGTAGTTTTGTGATGTTTCGAATTTGGTTCAAGTTTAACAAACATCCTAGCAGCCAATTGACTATTAGTCGAACATAGTAATAACAGATAATTATAATTGATAAATGTATTAGTTGGGCAGCAACTGAGTAAAATAGATGATATGAATGCAAAAATGAATAGGTACAGTGGTATCCCAAATTACATGTACCTGTTATACAAATGTTTTGAGATTCAAGTTGCCAAAGGAGCGATTTGTTGCTTCGATATGCGAGTAAAATTTGAGATACGAGCTTTGAGCAAGTAAGAGTAGTCTAGAAAAAAGTTAATGACTGTTAATGAAAAGTTAATATGAAAAATTTCGTCAATTGTAACCATGATTGTCCTATTATAGTAATATAAAATATGAATAAAAAAAATAAACAAAATAAAAATATGAAAATTTTTGTCAGTTGTAACAATTGTTCTACTATAGAAATATATTGTCTGCTTTTTATTGTTAATTATTTTATAGTCAGATTTCATTGCTCACCTTTTTTATATTTAGTATATTTTTTTTTAAATTCGTCTCTGTTATTATATATTAGGATAAATTATTACAAAGTGTATAAAACCATCCATAAATCTGTGTACAAAAATTTTTAACTGTTGGAACAAAATTATATTAAAATAATTTGTTGAATTTTGAAATTATGAATACTTCGCAAATTCACATTTCTTTCGCTTTAATGTTTTGGATTACATTTATATTTATTTTGTTACAACTTTTGTTGATTTCAGTGCTGACCTTTTTTCATATTTAGTATAATTTTGTTCAAATTTGTCTCTGTTATTATATATTAGGATAGATTATTAAAAAGTGTATAAAACCATCCATAAATCTGTGTACAAAAATTTATAACTGTTGGAACAAAATTATATTAATAATTTGTAGAACTTTGAAGTTATGAATACCTTGTAAATTTCACATTGTTTTCATTTCAATGTTATGGATTGCATTTATATTTATTTTGTTACAATTTAATTAAATATATTAATATTCATACCTTCGTTAATCGTATTTTTAACTCCAATCAACTTCAATTAACCACCAAATTGAATTTCTGTTCCTTTCGTCTTCTTAAAACTTCTATAAAAACATCAATAGACTATGCTGAGCACTACATGTGTTTTATAAATCCATCAACCTAAAATTGATACATCTATTAATAATAATAAGTTTTTCAAGATATTTGAGTTATCAAGACTGCTTAAATTAAAGTTTGATATTACATTTTAATAACAAAATACTTACATAAAATTTTACATAGTTCTATTTGATATCGTTGTAACTGTAAAAAAGTTGTCATTAGACTAATTGTAAGTACAATAGAACCCCGTCAAGACGATAATAAAATTGTCTCTATCCCGTTTAAGACGCTTTTCAATCGCTCACTGAGAAATTGTCATAACGGGGTTGTACTGTATATACTTGTAAATATATAAAAATATTTTACTATTTTATAACAGTTATATTATATACTTTATCATATATACATAATTAAATAAATAGAAATTGATTTTATATTATATGAAATTGTTCAAAAGATTAAATATGTTTATTTAAATATATATTTATATATATATATATATATATATATATATATATATAAATATATATATTTACATTTAAAATGCTTAACATGGAATGTACAATTTCAAAACAGTTTATAATAATATCGATAACATGATAATTTTAAAAAATTATAATAAAATATGTAAACATCTAAAATATTTATAATAAAATTCGTTAAAATCTAAATTAAGTCTATTAAAATTAATATAATAATTACTTTCATAGAATTTCTTGAAAAATATTCTTTTTAAACTCCTTATTTTCACATAAATATTTATAATTATATTAATGAGTGAAATATATTCAAAGACATGATATATTTTGTATTAATTTTATATATATGATAATAAACTAATAAATAAACTTTCATTTAAGTACTTAAGCATTATAGATAGTTTTAAAACAACACATTGAAATAATGACAGTCAAAAATCACAAAAGTAAGGAACTACTATACATACCAAATTTTTAAAGACTCCAATAGTTCACGCAATTCTTAATAAATTAATATATTAAATTATCTTTTTTATTAACAATTGCATCATAAAATATGAATCTATAATAATATTAGCTAAGTAAATCAAAAATATCCTCCTTTGTCAAACTTTTCGTCTCGGTATTACTTTTAATAAAATTCTGGTTAATAGAATTAGTTTGCATACTATTCATAGGTATTTTATTATTAGAATTCGTCGGAGACGTTAATAAACTATCGAAAGCTGCCATAGAACCATTTTTCGTAAAACTAGAATTCATAAAACTCTGATTCATCGTACTCGTCGATATATTATAATTAGGCTTTTGGAAATTGGTTGTGAAATTCTGGTTACCCATGAAATTTGGTTGTTGATTAAAATTAGGGTTACTGACCATGTTCTGGTTTGGAAAATTGGTACCATTCATGGTGAAGTTTTGGTTGATGTTGCTGCTCCAGGAGTTTTGGTTGTAATTTGGTTGTGTTGCTGTCGTTGTTGTTGTTGATAGTTTTGTTTGCTGGTTGAACATTTGGCTTAAGTTCGAATCCATTAAATTTGTTGCTTCGTTTGTTGGTTTTGAGATTGGATTTTGTGGTTGGAGAATTGCTGGTTGAGATCTCATTTTTTGGGCGAATTCTTGTTGTGACACAATTCTAAAATGATAAATGATGCATATTTTCAACTTCCGAAAGAAGAAATTTGTTTTGGGCAGACAATTAGACGTTTCAAGTCATTCTTAACCTTTTGCAAAATTACAAGAAATCTTATCTATTTTTTTTTCAGACAACTTACAACATTCTCAGATAATATGCAACATTTTCAGACCAGTTACAACATTTTCAAACTACTTATTACAATGTCAGACAATTGATAACATTTTCAGACCATCTACAACATTTTCAGGGACTCTACAACTTTTTAGGAAATCTGCAACATTTTCAGGCAATCTACTAAATTTTCAGACTATTTACAACACTTTCAGACAAGTTACAACATTTTCAGATTATTTACAATATTTTTAGACAATTTACAACATTTTCAGACCAGAATTTTAGATTATATTATATTATAATTCATTCTTAATCATTTGACAAAATTATAAGACATCTTGACTATTTGCAATACTTTCGGACAATTTATAACATTCTCAGACAATTTACAATATTTTCGGACAATTTGCAACATTTTCAGACAATTTACCATATTTTCAGACAATTTACAACATTTTCAGACCAGTTACAACATATTCAAGCCAGTGGCAACATTTTCAGACAATTTACAATATTCTCAGACAAGTTACAACATTTTAAGACAACTTACAAGATTTTCAGATAAGTTACAACATTTTCAGACAATTTACCATATTTTCAGACAAGTTACAACATTTTCAGATAAGTTACAACATTTTCAGATAAGTTACAACATTTACGGATAATTCACAACATTTTCAGACAATTTACAACATTTTCAGACCATCTACAATATTTTCAGACAATCTACAATATTTTCAGACAATTTACAACATTTTCAGACAATTCGTAAGACTTTCAGTCCAGTCACATCATTTTCAGACAAATTACAACAATATCAGACCAGTTGCAACATTTTCAAACAATTTGCAACATTTTCAGACCAGTTACAACATTTTCAGACAATTTACAAAATTTCCAAACCATCTATAACATTTTCAAACAATTCACAAAATTCTTAAACCATCTACGCAATTTTCAGACTAATTATAACATTTTTCAGACAACTTACTATATTTTTAAACAATTTACTAAATTTTCAGCCAGTTTTCAGCATTTTTAGAGCAGTTACAACATTTTCAGACAATCAACAATAATTTCTGACAATATTTTCAGACAGTATGCAACATTTTTAGACCAGTTACCACATTTTCATACACATTCGACATTTTCCGGCAATTCACAACATTTTCAAACAATTTACAATATTTTAGACAATCTACAACATTGTCAAGAGATTGTCTGTTCCTATTCCCCTCCTCAAGAGCGTTAAAAATTTATTGCAATGTTGTCACATTAGAAATTTCACTTCAATAATTATAATTAATGTATTTACAAAATTAGACTCCATGCATTAATAAAATAATAATGATCTTAAATATAAATAATTGATTATCATCTATCTTACCTCTGTTTATCTTGCAAAGACAAACTCTTATCTCTACCAGAACAATCGAGTAAACTTGTATCATTTTTATTATTAACTGCAGCTTTATCATTGCCTAAGTTTTCCATTGACGTCAAATAATCATCAAGTCCCAGATTTGAGAAAGTTTTATCTGATTCTTTAGTTTTTGGCTCTAAACTTGTTGGAACTAATGCATTTGGTGACTGGGTTAGAGCGGACATATCAAATGTTCTGAAAAAAAAAAACAAAATTAAAAATTACAAATTGATAAAAATTAATCATTTATTCCTCTTACTTGGTTTCGTCTCTCAATCCGTGTATCTGTTTCAGTTTCTCCCTCTGTTCACTCGTGACTTTAGCAATCATCTCCTGGATCAAACTGGTAACAGCTTCAAACTGGTTCAACGATAAACCATTTTCTATACTCAACGGCACCAGGAATGGAATTATTTTACTTGCTAATAACTCTTTGGAAATGCCTAATTTGTTGTGGTTCAGAGCCAATTTGTAAATACCTGAAAAATGTAATATAAATAGTAAAGCAAAACATATATATATATATATATATATATATATATATGTTTTGCTTTATATATATATATATATATATATATATATATATATATATATGTTTTGCTTTACTATTTATATTATATAAATAGATAAACTATTTATATTATATAAATAGATAAATAGATAAAAAGATAGATAACAGATATATATGTATATATATATGTATATATATATATATATATATATATATATATCTGTTATCTATCTTTACCTAAAATTCCCATGACGACTGCAGGTTCCCTTGAGTTCAAACTTGGCAAATATTGCAACACCTCATCATGGACGAGCCATTTATCAAGATCTCCCAATAATTTTCCTAAACACAGCAAGCAATTGACTCGTAGAGATAGTTTATCGGTTGTTGAGCATATTTTTTTGATTCTTGGCAAAACTGAGTTTTCATTGCACTGTACTCGATTAGATTTGAGAATGTTGGGAGAACGGTGAGGCATAGTTCTTGGATTTGTTGAGTTGATGTTGGTTCTAAAGCCCTGGTAAAGAATAATTGATATATATATATATATATATATATATATATATATATATATATATATACTAGCTGACCCGGCAAACGTTGTTTTGCTAAGTAAGGTATATTCTAAACAATTTTTAGAGAATCAAAAATAGTAATACTAAGTGTATGAAGATGTGTTGTTTGAATACAATATACAATGAAGTATTATAAAAACAATAAACCTTATTAATTTGTCTATATTTTGTCAATACAATCAAACTGGAAGATTTATACACTTTCTTTAGAAAACATAGTATAATCCATCCAAGTCTTTATTGGTCTTTCGACTTATTAATTACGTTTCAAGTTTTTCAGATTCTTTTTGGATTCTGAATTTTGTGTATAATTGTAAATAATACTACTGAGCTTATACAAAATTCGCAAATTTCTACGAGAAGAGTTAGAAAATGGATTAAGTATTTATTATATTATATATTATTATTTCTTCTTTGACCTGCTTTTTGAAAAGTTTCAAGCAACATTTGATAAATTAAAGTAAATTTAATAAACAGTATACATGTGGAGCAGGGCGAGGCACAAAGGTCCAATTTGACTTTGAGCAATAACAATTATATCACAACAAATAACACATTTCAACTGAACAATTATCTGACTACGTTCAGTAAAACTGTCAGCTACTTCATCATTGTAGAAATGTGCTTTTTTACTGTCTTTCAAAAATTTGTTATCTAGACCTGTCTTATTTTAATTTTAAAGGTATTTTACAAAATAATTACATTTTTAACTAATGCTAAAAAACTACCAAGGGAAGAAAATACTTTTATTATGGATTTTCAAAGATTACCGTTTATCTCCCGATAGTAAAGTCATAAGAATCAAGGTTATAGCTGGTTATACATTTTTCCCTCTACTTTCAAATATTGTTGTTAAACAATGCTTAACTTTACTGGTCAAAACGTTTGACATTTCACGTATTAGCCACCGCCCATCGTTTTATTTAAATTACGATTCTACAAAAATTTTCAGATTAAAAATGTAAAGTTTCTATGCGATTTCAAAATAATATCTCACCTTTCCGACAACCTACCGATTAGCACGAATTTTTCAAGACTAAGACTAGCCAAATCGGTTTAGCCGTTTTCGAGTTTTAGAGGATCATTTGATCGAGAGTTCCATTTTTATATATAAGAAGATATATATTTCACTTTTTACTCACCTGTACAGCATTGGCAGAACATCGCTCTTAACATCTTCCGGTGATGTCAGTTTCAGCAACAATTCCATTTTCTGCATGAATATCAGCAAAATCTGTATAGGCTCCTGCAGTTTCATAACCGGCTTCAAATGTACCAAGATATATTTTGAAAATTCTTCACGGGTACAACATATTTCGGCAATTAATAAAATATTTGGCAACACAAAAGGCACCTAATAAAAATAATTATAACTGTTAAAACAGATTCTGTAAAGTAATATTATTATTATAGAAGAAACTGCGTTCAAAATCTAAATTCTCAACTGATTGCTGTTATTTTTTAAGACTACATAATTTTTATTAAGTCCCGTAGGGCAAGTTATAGTAATCGGAAAAAAAAAATCGAAAATGAAAATTTTTATATATTTTTACGTTTCAAAACCTTTTTAACATTTTGGCATACCTTAGAAAAAATGGATGTATGTGTGTGTGTGTATGTGTGCGTGTATGTGTGTGTGTTCGGATACGAATTTTCGTCGACGATTTCGGGAACACGGATGAAGCGATTTGAATAATTCAAAAAACATTCGATTCGTATTGATAAGGAAACGTGCTGATTAACGTCTAGCCGTTCCAAAGATATGGGGCAAAAAGTGCCAAAAACAGTAAACCAGTTTTTCAGAGAACGGAGCGTCCGATTTGAATAAATCAATAAATATTTCACTTGTATTGACAAGGTGAAGAACCGATCAAATTTTATGAAGGCAGGTCTAGCGGTTTCGAAGATCTAGTAAAAAAAGTAAAAAAAATGCCATTTGGCAGTCAAAAATGATCATTAGACATATGCACATCAAATTATCAGATATTTTATAGAGATTTTAACAATAAGTATAAATTTTGTTTATATTCCTATCGGTTCCGTACCAATATTTATCCGTTAGACGGCGACGCGGAGCTATGCAGTTAAAGCATTACGATTGCTTTGAAAAAAAGTTCTGAATTTCCAAAATATTTCAAAATAAATTTTGCTTCAAAAAGTCTTTTTTTTTCAAAAAAAAGTCAAATAATCCTTTTAAAAAAAAAAATTTTATACGGGAAGTTCCAGCAATTTGCCTTAAGGCACGATGACATGCGTCCTACTAATTTTGAATTTATATTTCTGAACTTTTCAAGAATCTAATAATCCATTTTAGTTAATATTTATATTACCATATGTGGATTTAACAAACTCTTTAACAAGCGATGGTAAACACTCGGTAAATGCAAATTCTTGGAGGCAACTTTTGCAAAATTTGAGGTAACCCTTTGTAGAATTTTGATTTTTGTAAATTGTCCCATTGGAATAAGGAATCCAGATAACTCATGTTTTCACACCAATGTCATCAAAGTATGGAATCTAAAATAAAATACTATAAAAATTGATAACATAATATAAAAACAAAGTATTATATTTGTTGCTTCATTACCTTTAAAAATCGTTAACTCCGGTCTCATCTCCGGTGTATGATGCAACATCAGCTTAACATAATCCCTCAACGATTCATCCACCAAGACAATCCAACTGGGCACACCTCGTTTCAAACTCATTGCAAATTTTTTTATATAATCATCAAACTTTTGATTTTATTAAAATCTTTGTATTCAAAGTCCCCGCTATCGGATTTACTCTTCCTGGACAACTCATAACACAAAACACCCAGAGAATACACATCACTGGATTGACTAACAGACTTGATTAAATGGCATTCAGGAGCCAAGAATTTCAAACAGGGTTCGTTGAGTTTGTTTACATAAGTATTGTATTCTCTGAATGGAAATTGTATTGTGTTTTCATTAGATGTTTGTTGGCCTATTATTGAGTATTCAAAGCCGAATAGTTTCCAAGCGCCCATGTGGTTTACAATGATGCATTCAGGCTGGACGTTCCGGTGCAGCATTTTCATGTCATTGTGTAAGAAAATGAGACCTTCTGAGATTTGTTGTAAGCCGTATTTGATTTCTACGTCGTAGAGCTTGTAACTTGCTATACCTAGAAAAGACAACAATAATAATTTGTAAATTTCGATGCATTTATATATATATATATATATATATATATATATATATACTAGCAAACCCGACGAACTCCGTTTCGCCACCAGATGGTTTCGTGAGAAAGATGAAGAAATTTTTTGTTTGTTTTATATTTGAAAAGGAAAAATTTGATTTTATTACACAACAGTAATGAATTTATTTCGATTACAAAAATGAAGTGTTTTTTAAGTTGAACTTCTCTAAGTAAATGTAAATGAATTCGCAAATTATCCGTTTCATTGAAGTGCTCTTTGGTAAACCACATTTTTTGTTTTTTGGTCTGACGTTAACACAAACAAAGCGGATGGTTTTCCAACTCTTAAACAGGCAACGTATAACTGCCCATGTGAAAAACAATGATTTTCTAAATAATCTATTTGAAATTTATCCCGTCAAGACTAAGCGATTGGCCTTGCGACTTGTTATTGCGAATGCAACGCGAAGTGGAAATTGCAATCGTTTGAAGTCAAACGAAAGGCCAGTCGGAATCATTGGTATGTCACCAAATCGCCAGCAATTTTTGATTGAATGGTGAAATTCAGTGCGTGTACACTGTACAGCAATATTCTTTGCGACAAGAATTGCTCGTTGACTTAACCAAGCATAATTCTGATAATTCTCACTAATGTCATTACTCGAATTTTTAATTACGGTGCGTGAAGTTCCAGCAGCTTACATTAAGGCACGATGCCATGCACAACTAATTTTCTTAGCTATAAACCTTGCGGAGCCCGAGACCTTTCCAACGAATGCAAAATTGTCGAAATCGGTTCGTGCGTTCTGGAGTTATATCGTCAGGAAGGAAAACCCGACTTATTTTTATATATATAGAAGATATATATATATATATATATATATATATATATATATATATATAATTCTTCTGTAATTATGTATGTAAATATACTCCTCCTAAACGATTATTCGTATTTTGATAAATCTTTCTGAAGTTTGTTAAGGGAATTTTCTAAGAAGTATGTGATTATAAAAATATAGTGATATTGCATAAATAAATAAAAAAACTGCAAAAAAATGACATGTCATTATTTGACATTGAAAACATTTGAAACATTGTTTGGCATTGAAAACAAATAAAAACTGTCATGCCAAAAATTTCAATTTACTTATGAGCCTAGACAATATTAGAATATGTATAATAAATTCGTGATTATGAATAAGAAAAATTAAATGTCTACATTATTATTGCCAAAAAGCAGCTGAGATGTGCCAGAAATTAAAATAATATAAGACACAGCATATGTATGAGAGATTGAATGATACACATATGTACAGGATTTGACAAATTAATTCACCTAAAATATAAAATTAAGTAATAATTAGGGTTGGTTCTGAAAGTAAAGATGAATACATACAACTTGGTCCTTACGATATCAATTAGAAGAAGTTTAAGATGCAATTTTGGACTTTCTAAATAATAAAAAATTAAATTAATATAATCCAACAAGAAGTGTTATGTTATGGTTTTGTTTAATAATGAAAGGCTAGAATTTTTTTTCTCTATGATTTGCTCAATAGAATAAATCGCATAAAATGCCCAAAATGAATAAGTAAAATGTTTCAAAAGCCAAATATTAATTAATAATAATAATTTTAATAATAAACTATTAAAAAAACACTAGAGTTTGTTAAAAAAAAAAGGTAAAATTATAGGAAGAAAAAACGCTAGAAAAAAATTGGCATGCAGTCGCTGAGGACCCCAGGAGCAGGTAATAATGTATATTAAATTATAACTAAGAAAAATATAATGTAGATATTATAATTACCAAAAACCAGTTCAAATATGATACAGGATTATAAAAATTATAGGCAAACGTTATTGAAGAATTATTTTGGGTGAAAAAATCCAAGATACAAATCCAATTTTGTACTTTTATCGCGGACACAATATATTAATTTTTATTAATTAAGACTTCAATTTGCAATTTAGTGTGGGAATTGAGACTCATCGTTTTATTTATAGCAGTTCTTTATTTAACATCACTTATATTGATGTATATGCATTTGGTGTGAAGGGTAATTTAAAAAACAATAATTATTTTTAGGTAAACAGTAAATATTAATATAAGATATTAAAAAATTGTAGTCTTGGGTCATCTAGTATATATTTATATATATTACCTTTTGGTACTGGCTGTGGCATATTATTACTATTCCCTCCAACCCCTTTGTCTAATAAATTACTCAGACTTGAAAACACAGGTTCTGTTGCAAAAAGCCAGACTTTCTCTGCTTTCTTCCAAAGGATGCTGCACTGTTAAAACATTTGGATGCCGGATTTTAGTAAGTTGAGTTATTCCTCGCTTCATAGTATCTAAAATATATTCTTTTTCATCTCTTGATAAGTTGTCTAGTTGCTTTTTTTCCAAGACGAATATGGAGCATGATTGTTTTGTTGATTTTTTGTAACCGCGGTATATTTTCCATAGTAAACCTAGAGGAAAATGAAACATTGAGAAAAATAAACATTTTAATAGTTGTATGCAACACTTGTAAAAGTGTTATTGTACTTTCTAAATTTGGCATTGATACTTTCATTAAAATCCATTATACCACTTTCACCAAATTTGGCTTAAGAAGTATAAATAATATGAATAAACAAAATCTATTCTAATTATATTTCAATTATTACCAGGTCCTGCACTGGCTATATGTTCAGTAGCCTCAAATTCCCTGGTGACCGGATTTCCGGGCAAAACTCCTGACAATTGCGAAACTGTACTACTAACAGACGAATATAGTTTATTTATAACATCCATTATAAGGTCCTTTAACCAAAATACAACTTCCGATTCAGTTTTACTGAAGACTACTCATATTTTTGACAGCTGCACTAGAGTTTGTGAGTAACCCTACAAACGCACTTTGTAATTGAAAAGGTATTTAAAAATTAATAAAATGTGTATTGATTTTGTTAAATATATTTGGTATAAACAATTAAAAAATGTTTGAACAGTAAAAAAATATCGAAAAAACTTGTGTTAATATTTACTCAAAATTTGCACAAAGTCATAATTGTCAAATTATTGCCAACATTAAAAGTGTTTTGGTGGTAGTGAAACTCAAAGTGCTAACTTCATGATAAAGAGCGTGACCGGTAAATTCAAATTTAAAACAAGAACTAATAATTCTAATGAAAAATATTTAATTATAAGCTTTATTTCATCTTTAAAAATAATTAATTAAACTATTATACACATTTGTATCAATTATATTTCATATTACTCTTTTACATTTGTACTCAATTACCTTCTATTGATTATAAATATAATTAGACTTGATTAATGTTTAGTTATGTTATTCTAAGTATTTGAATTTCTATTATGTTACTCTAAATATTTAAATTTAATATTACTTATTAGAAAGTTTAGAATTTTCTGAAGATACATTCTATTTGTGCGATAAATTTTGCTTAAAACTAATATCAGCAGTATATTTTATTGATCTAGTATTTAAACATTTTAAGCAGTCTCATAAAAATTTATAGAATAAAATTATTTTTAATAGAATTAAATTAACATTAATAAGAATTAATAATTTAAATAAATTTAAAATACATTAAAAATTGAGAGCAAGTAGCAAGTAATTATAATCAAAACTATGACAAATGTAGTTTTTATTACAAAATTATAAAAAATATTCAAAGACTAGCATTAAAATTAATTTTTAAATTTTACAAAAATGTATTTATTTATTCCAAGTTTATTTAACAAAAAACATGCAGAAACCTCATTAGTTTATAGAAATTTTACTAAATAAATAATTCTTAAAGAATACTTAGTTTTTAAGTATTCTTTTAAAGTAAATATGCTATTAAATTTATTATGTTATTACAACTACTTAATTCTTGGTCATTTATTGAAGAGTTTCATTAATATATTAAGTTTTAATTAAATTTGATTATAAACTTCAAGTTCTAATAATTCATCTGATATATACACATTCTGCAACTATTTCTAAATATATCATTCAAACATATTGCATACTTACTCTTTAATAAAGAAATCACAAAAATCTAATATTTCTCGGCCATAATGAGTGTAATCAAGGCTGTCCAGCCATTAAAAGGCTTACAGCCTTTACCTTGTCCAGTATTATCATCGTATTGCTCCCAAATGTAACCAGTTCTCTCATATTCTTTGTAGACGGTTTGAATTAAATTTTCTCGAAGCTCTTTGTATACTTTCTGAGCTAATTGTTTTGTTTCACCTAAAAAAAAAACACAATCACATATATAATACACAAAAATATAAACACTTTATATGAAAAATTGGTTTTTTGCTTTACCTCCTGTATTGCTATCAGCATATCCATAATGATACAAACTTTTCACAAGCAAATAATTAATATTCAGCCAAATCTGGCCTCTCCAATAAGGTGGATCGTGTTCAGTATTCCTAGCCTTATACAAAGGAGAACTTTTCGACAAGCTTCTAACACCATGAGGCGACCACAACAATTGTGGATTATACACATCCTCTATAACTTTTTTCAACCTTGGAGAATTCGATGGCAAAATTTGTAAAATCAATGGAAACAAACTGTTGTAGCCAAATGCTGAGTCCACAAAACGATGAGTAGGCTGCTTCAGAGTCACACGCACCTTGATAAAAGACATATTAAAGTTATTCAAAAACAACCATTTGATATTTTCAAATTTCCACATTTCCTTTACCTTTTCGCTTTGCACGATCTGCCCTTGACTATTTGTAGTGACTTTATCCCTCCTCAATTCCACATTATCAGAATGCAAACCGTAATCAGAATATCTTTCGCTGCTTTGTGACCAGTGCAGTTTGTCCATATCGTTTTGATCTGAAAGCATTTCGTATGTTTGCTGATACTTTTCAGCATTTAAACCAAGCAGTTGTGTTAAGTCGCAGAGGACTGATGAGGCTAAGGCAAGCCAGCAACGGAGATCTAAGTGCCTTTCGGTGTCATCGGGGTGAGAAGCCCTTGGGTAGTCATCAAGACCTGAAATAATAATAAATGAAATATTTATAATAATTGGTTACAAATGTTGTAAATTGTCTAAAAATGTTGTGGAGTTTCCATAAATGTTGTAAGCAATCTATAATGTTGTAAATTGTCTGAAAATGTTGTAGATTGTCTGAAAATGTTGCAAATTGTCTGAAAATGTTGTAGATTGTCTGAAAATGTTGTAAATTGTCTGAAAATATTGTAGATTGTCTGAAAATGTTGTAGATTGTCTGAAATGTTGTAAATTGTCTGAAAATGTTGTAGATTGTCTGAAAATGTTGCAAATTGTCTAAAAATCTTGCAAATTGTCTAAAAATCTTGCAACAACATGTAAACAATCTATAAATATTGTAAATTGTCTATAAATATTGTAAATTTTCTGAAAATGTTGTAGATTGTCTGAAAATGTTGTAGATTGTCTAAAAATCTTGCAAATTGTCTAAAAATCTTGCAACAACATGTTGTAAACAATCTATAAATATTGTAAATTGTCTATAAATATTGTTAATTGTCTGAAAATGTTGTAGATTGTCTGAAAATGTTGTAAATTGTCTAAAAATCTTGCCAATTATCTGAAAATGTTCCAGATTGTCTGAAAATGTTGTATTTTTACTGAAAATGTTGTAAATCATCTAAAAATGTTGTAGATTGTCTGAAAATGTTGTAAATTGTCTAAAAATCTCGCAGATTGTTTGAAAATGTTCCAAATCGTCTGAAAATGTTGTAGAGTATCTGAAAATGTTGTATTTTTACTGAAAATGTTGTAAATTATCTAAAAATGTTGTAGATTGTCTAAAAATTTGGTAAACATTTCATCAAATGTTTGTACATTATCTGCAAATATTATAAAATATTGATATATGTTGTAGATTGCCTATAAACGTTGTTAGTATTTTGAAAATGTTGTCGATTATCTAAAAATGTTGTAGATTGTCTAAAAAAGATGAAAATTATCTGAAAATGTCATAAATCAACTGAAATTGCTGTAAATTGTTTAAAAATTTGGTGAAGCTATCTATAAATGTTGTAGTTTATCTAAAAATTTAGTAAAGATGTCGTTAAATTTTGTACATTGTCTGAAAATGTTGTAAATTGCCTGAAAATGTTATAAATCATCTGAAAATAGTATAAATTGACTTAAAATGTAGTAGATTGTCGACAAATATATATGCAAAAAATCTATTTGTATTTTTTAACCTGAAGTGAGAGTCTTCGGGTTAAGTTCTTTCCTTGTGTTTGAGTCTCGACCTCTCCAGCGATAAGAGCCACTCATTTCACCTTTTTGCGTTGTGTTAAACCAATTGAACCAAGCCTGTAATTGAGAAATTGATAAATATTTCTGTTTTATATATCTAAACCCATTTTACCCACAGATCTCATTTATTATATTGATTTTCTTTTCATTATAATTTATTTATTATATTTTACATATTAATATATTTGATGCCCACATATATAAACACTATTTTGGGCTACTATTTTATCTTGTACTAATAGTAAATTATCTGATGGTAGTAATATCAGATATAATAACAGTGTTTTCACTAATATATAATAACAGTGTTTTCTTTTCTATGCATATTTTTAACTCATAATTTTGTATAAACAGATCACAGAATAAAAACATTAGTAAAAAATCAAGCCTTGCTAACTATTTTAAATTATCTTTTTCAATAATAATAATAATATAAAAACATTCAAAACCTGTAATCGTGGATACAATCTCTCCAATCGTTGCAATCTTGAATCCTCCATTAATTTTTCTGAATAATTTTCCAAAATAGATTTTAAAGTTAAAAAGAATGTTGGTGGATTTGCATTTGTGTTACGTTGTGTTACAAATTCATCAGGGACTTTGCTTAGGGCTTCAGATCCTAGAAAAAAAACAAATTTATTGAAAAAATCTTATTTGGAATTTGAATCAACCTTATCATAAATAATTAATTAATAATTAATTGAATATAATTTCAAGTGAAATCTAAATATGTAGCTATATTATATATCTTTAGACTTTAATAAATTAATTATTTATTAAATAATAATCTAATGTGATTTTTAAATATTATTTTAATAACAAAAACATATAGCTATATTATGTTTATTTTTAGTTAATAAATTATTCATTGAAGAATAATCTAATTTTTTAGTTCTTAATTTAAATACTATTTTAATTTAATTTAAATAAAAAACAAATTAGTTAATATTATATACCATTACTCTTTAATAAATTATTTAATAAAGAGTAGTCTTAATTGAGATTTTAATATAATTTTACAGAAAAAGAACAAATAGATTTATTATATATATTTAGTCTGTAATAAATTATTGAGATTCAATTCAATTAATTGAGATTATTGAAGTATAATCTCAATTGGGATTTTAATATGTTTTTGCATAACATGTATTGTATATCTTTATGAAGATATAGATATAGACTATAGTCTTTAATAAATTATTTCTTAAATCTCAATTGAGATTTAAATATGAATTTTAACAAAGAAAAAAATGTATGGCTATTGATTTATATATTATGTCTTTAACAATTTACCTAGAATCTGCTCTCGAGGTATCCATCCTTCAACATTCATTAAATCAAACCAATGCTCCATGATATCAAGAGATATATCCAAATCCCAGGTCGATATTAAAAGATTGTGAAAACCCTCGTCCCATAGAAAGCCACGAGGGAAGAAACTCCTGTACAATATATAATAAGTTATATATATATATATATATATATATATATATGTTTGTATTTTTATTACCTAGAAGGTACTCCAGTATACAAAGGAGCTTTCCAATAAGGCACAGGTTCTTTAGTATATTCGCTTTTAACTTTGGACGATCCATAAAAATATCCAACAGAACCTATCATGTTTGCTAAGCTAGCTTGTGCAAATGATATTTGTTTCTCTGAGAAGCTAAAATAGATATAAAAAATAGATTTATAGACTTAATTAAGTCTTAAAACACTATTTAACATTAATTTGAGTTTTTGTTCTTGTTTTCAAAATTTAATTGTATTTATATTTACTTAATATATTTATTTTTTAAGAAATAATTTTAAGCTTACCCTTTTTTTTTAAGTCCAAATAAACCTTCAAACTTGTCCTCAAATTTCTTTTTATGCTCCTCAAGTGCTTTTGTATATTCTGCACCTTTTAAATTATTTTCTACTTCATCAGTCTCAAACATAACATCAAACTCAAATGGTGTCCGAACTGTTATTTGAGTTGCTATAAAATTTGGATCCACCTTAAAATAATAATTGAAAGAGTAAAAATTAAGCAATAATTGATAGAACTTATTATATATTAATTGACTATTACAATTTAATTATATAATTGTTTATAACATACCATTCCTTCAGGTTCTTCCAGCAATTCACCAGCCAGAGCAATGAATTTTTTTTGTTTATTATTTCTGTCAGTAACCAGACGTAAACCGGTCATCAGAGTATCTCGCAGAACATGCAAACCAGGAGTAATGGTGCTCAGGTAGGATTCGTGTATTATAGTACCTTAATGTAAAAGAAAATTAAATCATTGAAGAAAAACTGACTAATAAGTGTTAAAAAATAAAATTTGTTATTATGTTAGTAATAATTTATATTTATTTATTTTTAATATATAGCCCACAGATTTCTTCTAAGAGGACTCAAAAATACAATTACTTTACATA